>NC_089530.1:3405748-3705748 GCF_963924715.1 Thunnus thynnus
CTGTGTACTGTTGTAATTGTGTGCCAAGTTGTGAGCTAACAAGTTCCCATTCAGTGTTATTACTGACAATAGGTTTTCCTCCTCTGAACTATCTGTGTGATCTGTTTTCCAGTGAAATGCTCTCTTGCACATCCATAAAGCAATCATCCCCACATGGGGAAAGTGGTTACCACCACAGTCATTCTTGTAGCTATTTGTTCCTGTTAATCTTATGACCCATAATACTCATCTGTGCCTTGCATCCTTAAGGGAAATCAAGTTAATTTAGGGATTATAAAGATGAATTAAAGCACTCCTTTGCATGCATTGGTCTGACCTTGACTCTGGCTCTTGTGCTTATTTGTCAAGGTATGTCCTCTTTGTCCTTTGCCAGTGAAATAAGTTAAAACATGATACATGGTTGTAGAGTAAGCCGGATTTAACATCTTAAGAGTTCCTACAATTTTTGCTGTACAGTCATGTGATTTCACATTTCTTTGAGCCAGATGAAAATAATTAACATATTGAGCAGTCTTTTTAACAGCTTTGGTCTCTGACAGTTTCCTGTATTTAATTGTGTCTTGATCTTTCTGTTCTGTCCTCTTACAGCTTTCTCTTTGGAGGGATCAGGCCTAAGCTTTGCAGACTTGTTTCGTTTGGTGGCTTTCTGCTGCATCAGCAGGTGAGTTAATCACTCAAAATTACCCATTATTACACAAGGACATGAAAACCACACTGATCTGTTTTGACCTGTACGTTTAATACAAATACAGTATATAGTTATCTATCCACATCATACAGCCCAATGTTGTCTCTTTAATGCTTTCTGTTTAATTTGTTGTTGAACTGAATGTTCTTAAAAACCAACCCCGTTGTTTTGGAATTAAGGATCTTTTAGGTGCTGCAACACTTAAGTTATTGCTAATCAGACTAATCACACAGTGTGTCATTTGGTATATATTGGTTTTGTATGACATACTGTTTCTTTTGTTAACAAAATGGAGTGCTACCATCTACAAAATCCATAGACTAAGTATATTGATTTACAAAATCTATGAAGTTTCTATAATCATGTAATGCCAAAAAAAACTCCATTTTATGTCAGAAGTGTTTGGTGTGAGTTCAGTCCGAACACAACTTAAGACGCCACAAATCATAAAAGAGCAAGTGTCAAGGATGGGAAAAAAACACACTCAAAATAGTCAGTTTTTAACCTTTATCTACATAAGGGACGTTTGTTGAGCATATATGCTTTTTCAGATGGATACACAGTTAAAATAGAAATGCATGACTACTGCTGTAGTATTCTGTTGCACAGAGAACACAGAACAAAAGGTTTTTTTTTCTGGACTCCAATTTGTCTTCTCTACCAATTGTTACCATCAGTAGTGCAATTTAAGCAGGGCAGGCATTTTTGGGGGGATTTTGAAGGAGGATTTGTATTCTAACATTATAATTTCAAACACAAAGGTTCCTTCACAGTCTTCACTTTGTTGGCCAAAAGTGGCAGAACATAAGAATTGGTTATCCAGCAATGGTATGAAGCAGAAAAAAGTTAAAAATCAGAAAAAAATATTCATGGTGCTGATTATTCTCAGGTATTAATATTTTTATGCCATATTGATTAGTGAGGGAATTTTTTGTTTTGCCCTTGTTAGTTAATTATTTAGTTTTTATTTCCATGTCATTCCACACATGTAACTCATCCCACATGGAATTAGAGACTATATGACAAACATCCAAAATATAAGAAGTAACACATATACGAAAGCCAAAAGAAAAACGTCAATCATAATATTATACTGTATCTATATACTGTCAACATTGTGTGACAAAATACCAGATCTCAACTGGGCACATAAAGATCTTGGTTTCTGAGATAAATTATGTACAACATAAATACTGAACCTATCATCAGCACTTTTGGTTCATTCCATATGTCAGTTGGTGAACTTTTAATTATTAAAAAAACATACCTTACCAAACCCGTAGCTGTAAAAGAAAGTGTGCACTTCTTTTAAACACGACCCTTTTACAGGGTTGGAATTGTGTAGACGTGTAAATAAATTAGTCCTTTTATTCAAAGTACCTTCATTCTTCTTAAATACTCACAATGCCATTCCATGCACAATAGTTTAAAAATGCCATGTCATTTAACACACTGAAAATTTTGAGATTATTACTATTTTCTTAAGAAATCTGTATTTTGCAGCTTTGATCACTCAGGTTTGCTTGACTAAAAGCTTTGGAAACTATGTTAAAGTGTTAAAAGGACTTGTAAAAGACCCAAAGGTAGCAGAGCAGCAGGCACATATTACCCTCTGGCCAAGCCTCGCTCTTTTCCAATGTAGTGACTCACACACTTTTAGGCTTTCAATCCCGCCCTCTTTCACTCACTTTTTATTTTCTTCTTTGTCCTACTATTTTCCCCTTTCACTCTCTCCTCTCTTTCCAAGGGATGTGTTGCCCTTCACTCTGAAGCTCCCAGAGGCCATCGCCTCAGCCAGAACATCTGCTGATCTTGAGGAGGTTGCTAAACTTGGAGCAGGTTAGTTTACTCATTTGAATATATCTTTTTGGTGGGAGGGGGGGGGGGGGGTTGAAGGTGAAATATGCAATTTTATTGATTCCATTGCAGCAGAAAACAACAGGATAAATAGATTCATTCAAGTTTGCTGATAACATTTACACATGTTGCATTTTTCACTTTTGTAAATTAATAGCTAAGTATTAAAACATTGTATGTGTAATGTTGGATAACGAGCTGGTGTGTAAATGTGAATTATTTGCATTTCCCATGATCACATTAAGTTGCAAAATATAGTGAGATCATTTGAAAATAGTCTTCTAATGTCATCTTTGAAAATCTATGAGAATGTAATGGTTCTGTTTGCTGATGTATAGTATCACTGTGTCGAAAGTGAGAGTGTGAACATTGTTTATAAGTTGTGTTTGTTATTGCATCACCAGGGGCATCTCTCCAGAGTGAGTTTGCTACAATTATTGGTTATTTTGCATCATTTTCATGCAGCCAAACTGATTTATGCACCTTCCTTAGCATGTGGGAGATTCAGTAAAGTAGAGTGTTTTCCCTCATCCAGCATCTGTTGTGTGTAAAAACCTTTTTTTTTTTCCTGAGGCGTCACACTCATAAAGCCCATCTCAACCACATTCCCCCCTGCTCGAAGAATTAACTGGCATGCCAGTGCTAAATGACTCACCCCCAGGGACAAAAGCCTGATCCAGGCCCAGATTAGTGCTGCTCGGCTGGGCATGGACTCAGGCGAGTGCGGGACGCATCTGGAGCTTTTTCTCCATTCCAGCTGCAGAAGGCCTCGGCCTTCTTACAGTCCTTACCACAGAACTTGTGACATTTTCATTCTATAATCTGACACCTCCATCGCCAAAAGTGTGAAGTAATTTTCACTGTAATGAAGTCAAAATTGTCTTTTTTCTCAGAAGAGCCGACATTATTTGGCTTATACTCACTTCTTCTAATTTATACTTTTACTATGCACTTTTTACTTAATTTAGCTGAGCTAAAAATAGTGGATTAAAACTGAATAGGTTTTGATGGATTTCTCTTCCACACCACTTCCCTTTTCACAACCCACTCAGAGTGACCTCTCTGTCCATTCAGGCTCTGCTGCTATGACTCAACTCAGAGCTATCATGTGTACTCTGGACTGACTCAGTCAGATTTCCAGTGTCCCTCTGCCTGGCAGTCTCTTATGCAGTGACACACAATGATTTGATGACACCCTATCTTTAATGTGGTCTTGAATGATCTGTGGACATACATTTTCTCTCTCTCTCCTTTTTCCCCACTGACAATGTCTCTCTCTCTTATTCATAAAAGGGCTCCTGTTTAGTAAGGTGAGACAATAGTGAGGTTTGTACCTATGAAGGTAACTGACAATAGTGAATAGTTGATCTAAAAGGCAGTTCTGACGTACATGCGAGCAGCATTGTGAATGTGTGTGTGTATGTGTTTGTATTGTATTGTGCAGACTTTGACGTCTTCATAGTATCATATCACCTGTTATGTGGCTCTCCACCTGTAGTGAGAGTTTGGGAGTTTTGATACTTAAGAGACCTTTGAAGGCACTTCTGTTCATTATAAAGTTATTAAGTTCAAATTAAAATTGTTATGTTAAAGTATAAGAAGCTTGACAGGGTCTGGTTTAGCTGCTATGAGGCCCACTGGGCAAAAGCTGTGGGCCCCTTTTGAGCCCCTCTACACACATTCCCCCAAACAATTTTTCCCAGATTCCCAGAAACCAACCAGTACTTTTATCCTGCTCTTAGTTTGTCATGATTTGATTAAACCCAAATTACATAGGGCCCTTACGGCCCCATTTCAGTTTTTATTTGTGCTTTTGTGGTGTATTTTACCAGGGATACACCTATCCAATGCTCTGGATGGGTTCCTGATACTGACCTTATTGAGTGGATTGGGTATTGGCCAGATGTGAGTGATCCACACCGCATACAATTTATTTGTTATATTTGTATTTTTGTAAAAATAGAAGAGCCATGCAGTGTGGTATCCAGATTTTAAATTTGGGGTAAAGACAGATCTGGTGTGGGAAGAATTTTGTAATAATCTTATTACCACAAACTATTTGCCACACAGACAACCTGGGTCCTTTGGGGTCACTGTTGATTTGGGGATCTAGGGCAGCTTCCCACTTGCCTGGTTGTTAATTCAACTTTGAAGCTTGGTTGATTGGTTGCTGTATTTTGACTGAACAGTATAAGAAACTAAAATTGCATTTATGTAGTGATCTCAATCAGTGGCACAGTTTTAACAGGCAGGTTGTACATTTTTGCTAGTTTGGCATGTCTTTTCTAACAAATTGGCTATTTAGCACTAATTACAGTAGCACAAATCAAAAATAAAAGACAATGATGACATTATGTAAAATTATGTCAGCACTTACTATCACCCTGAGCCTTGGATATAACTGTTACTTAAGGTATTTATTCCTGTAGTTTTTCAAAAAATGCTGTATTTTGTATTTGGTCATTAGAAAACAAGCATCAAATAAATGCAAGATGCTGACCTCCAGTGACTTGCTGACAGTAGTGCTTGCAGAATGAGTGCACAGTTACAGTATGGTATTTATTAGGGGCGGGAATCTTTGGGAATGTCATGACTCAATTCATTTCTGATTCTTTGCTGTCATATTCTGTGTGCTGGACCATTCACTGGTGTCCTTAGTCCTTAGTCATACAATATGAAACATAGGCATAGGGCAGATAAGATAAATGGTCTGCAGCCTTTTTATTTTAAAAAGTTAACTGCATTAATGAATTAATGAATTAATGTGAAAGTATTTTACAGTCTCCTGCCTGTATGAGAATAACAAAATGAGGGGGAGGCAGAGTGCTCTGCTTTGTTATTAACTTCATGTCTCCAGTAGTGGAGAGCAGCGTCTCTGCTGCACCGTTAGCTCCAGGGAAAGCCGTTGTTGTCTAAGAAGCTGAGCAGGTGCAAGGTTTTTGAGGTGAAACAGACTGAACAGATTATTTTCTTCACCTCAGAGTTGGTTTAACTCGTTTAAATCTGCAGTGTGTGTTGGTCAGATGGTCTCGTTTGTTAATGCTGGAGTTCACTGCTCTGCTCCGCTAACGTTAGTCTCTGAGTGACAGTGTAGAAAGTTCACAATATACTTCACATTCGTCTTGCAAAGGTATTTATTTAGTCATTAAATCAAAAAATGCTTACAACCACTGCCTTTTATGAAGAGGAACTCTAGTGTGTGAGCTGTACACTGTTAGACTAGTTTTGCCTTTTTGTTCTGTCAACATCACGTTATTAACTAACATTAAGAAAATAGATTTGGCATTTGTGAATTAATGCAGAATAGTCCATGTCCACATTGGGATGCATCTTAGAATTGATTTTTTCCCCCACCCTTAGTATTTATGACAGTGTTTCTGTGAAACTGACGTTACTCATCAGCCAAACTGCACGTAAGCTATCCTATAATAAGGAACTTGTCTGTTGCTTAATCAAATGTCTTTTGATCAAATGTTTGATAAGCTTTGTTTCCCAGTAGTATACAGGTTAGAGTTGGCTGTATAGTTTAAAAGGGTAAGAGAAGCCGCTTTGTTCCTGAAAAGTCCTGGCTTGAATCTCAGTATTTTCCTCTGCGGCTACAGTAGAAGTGGCTGTGAGCCCAGGGTGGTTAAGACCTACTTTACTTTGCTCTGCTGCAGGTTTGCCTTCTCTTCTGGAAGTAAGAGGCTTCTGTTGCTTTCCAAAACCTACTATAAACAGCTTGCACAGGCAATTGAAACTGATTCCATCATTTTTAGCATTTTATAATATTGTCATATTTACTAATCTAAAACATAAAACTGACAGCCACATATTAGAGTGGTGCTAGTGGCTAGTGTGTTCAATCAATCATTGTTCTGCCTCTTAACTATTACCACCCACCTGGTAACACACACTTAAAAGTTCTTGCACTCTAGAAAGACTTCTAAACAGGTGGGTCTGATCATAATGCTGATTGTGAAAGAACCAAAAATTCCTGCACATTAAACTTTAATTCATTAATTTTACCTAATGAAAGTTTGAGGACCAAGACATCATAAATAAAGTGACTGCAAGAGATTGTGTGTGGGATTTTTTGGTTCTTACAAAACTAATAATACCCAAGTTGATCATGGTGTGAAGTAATTTTACTGTATTTTAACACTAATTGTAGTATTTCGGTAATGTTTGATGATTATTGTGATAATACCATGATATTTTTGGCCACAATGGTTACATCAAACTTTTATACTGGCACATCCCTAGTCTGTAATTCAGTTTTTGAAATATTTCCAGTTTTGGAAGAACCAGAATGATAGACTTCATGTTTCCATACAGTGTGGTAGTTATGTCTATTTCTGTCTCCAGTTCAGCTGTCACTTCCCTCTACAAGTGGCCCTTGACTTACCCCTTGACTTTCCCAGTTCTTACATCAACCATGCCAAACCACATTCCTCTGAGTTCGCAGTCCCAGGTGTACAGTATATGTGTGTATGTGTGTGCGTTTGTGTGTTTGAACACTGTACTGCAGGGCTTCGCTGTGCCTGTGAAAATGCTTATATGTATTACTGAGTAATCAAATTGATTCCTTGAAATTAGAAGTGTCAGGAAAAACAAAATGAAAATGTGAAATACCTTTAACAGAGTGATCAAAATTGTATCTAATGATTCAGTAAAACAGTAATAAGTAATACAATCAGAGCATGTAAGAGAAGAAATTAGAATATATTTTAGAAGAGAGAGTAAACAAGAGTAGAATAGGAGGGAAATAGGAAAAACTTGTCAGAGAGAGAGAACAACAGAGAAAGAGAGACCAGGCAACTTCAATGGAAAGGGAGGGGAGAGAGGCGGGGATACTTTGCTAACAGTCCGCCCACACACACATTAACAAGAGTGAGTCATAACACAGATTGACCGTGAGTGAGCCAGAAAAGCCAGTCGAGTTTCGGCTTGTGGAGACACGGCACTGTGTCTTCTGCAGAAACCCTCCAAATTGTACAGAGAATTTAGATCCAGTCTGAGATCAACAGCTTGTCTGCGTGTCATCGAGCTTTGGATCACAGTAAGTATTGTTACCCTCTCTTTTCTGCACTGTGGTCCTGTGAAGGAGTTGCTCTGTGTCTGGCACTAGTATTCCTCATGTGGTATTGTTTCCACTGGTGTGCATCTGTCTTGTTTTGCTCTGTCTGGTACGGCTTGAGCTCTAAAGGTTCAACAAATGGTTGTGTTACACTTGTTTGGTTCTATTTTCCTCTGTCTCTTTAGCTGTAAGAAGCTCCCTGAAAGGCTGAGCCTCAGAGTCTGCAAAAGTAAACAGCAATGATTTTGCTCTGAGTGGCATTTAGAGGTATTTTGAGATGGGTTGTAATTGCAGGACTTGTGTTAAGTCATTGGGAGTGGATCAGTGGAAATATATTAATGTGTATGTTTTATTATAGAACATTAAAAGAAATAGTCTATTTTTTCATACTTGAAGCCATAGAAAGATAATATATTTACCTGATTTTACTGTAGTTGAAAAAGTATACACTAAGTTGGCACAATGTGAACAGTGTTGTGTGAAGCATGGTACAGTACATTGTCCCTTGTCAGAAATGCCAGAGCTCTCTGTAGTTTGGTTTGAATCTATAAAATCAACTGCTACCAGAAGAGCCACAGCTCTTAGCAAATAGCTGACAACTACAGTTTCATTGTTGGGGTGTCATAATACACAAAAAATGGTTCCATATGTATCAGACTTTTCAAGTCATGCTACATGTATATAAAACAGAATATAACATTTTTACACTCATTTTGAAAAACTAATTCTTGCTTTAAAAAGTTGTCATTGTTTGCATATGGGAACAAGGTAATCAAAAATAACACAAAGGCTATATGTCAGTATTTCTCCAATTGAATTGCAAAACTGTGTGCATGTGAAGGTATATGATCAGTGAGAAATATCTTTGTGGCATTTGCCATTGCTTTTGCACAGTAGAGACTGCAGTGAGAGACTGCTTGAACACAGGGGAGAAGGATTTGCCCTTCAGTCCATTTTAGACCACGTTCAGTAATAGACATACCAAGGTGATGTCTTCACAAATTAATGTTTAGTGGTGCTATTTTCAGAGAAATCTTTGCCAGCAAGGGTGACTGATTACTTCCCCTTGTTTAGATTTGCTATAATGTGCTAGAAAATCTCAATGGTCCCAAACAAGGGGTTTACCATACCAATGATGCTAGCTTTATGAGCTGGGCTCATCTCACTAGCAACAACTGTCACACTGCTAAACCCCCCCGACTGGAACACTTCAGAATTAATAATCCTCTCATGTTCCAACACAGACTGTAATTAGACCATACTGGGGCTATTCAAATGTGTCTTTTGTGCGCACAAATTCATTATTTTCAATGGAAAGCAACCTGTTTTTTCAGGCGCATTCGCAGCGCATCGAGATGGAAAAATCTGAACTTTTTTGAATACAGCAAGCGCACCGCAGGTCATGTGACAAGAATCAACCAATCAGCTCCACATGACTTGCTTCACCCTTCCCATTCTAGGACGTCACAACATCCGGTTGAAAGGTCAGCCAACGCTGGTTGCCAACTGCCATTAAACACTAAAAAGATACAAGTGGTTTTAGTTACTTATTAACAGCAAGTGCAAGAGTAGCACAACCTCCCAAGCACCTTGATTTTAGTCGCAACATCTGAAAGAGACTATAATCATCTGGTTCATGGGGCTCACCAAAAAAGCTGCATAACAAACTATACAGACTAAACAGTGCAGTTTATGACAAATTTATATACTGTTGCACCTATAATTATTTGTTCTCAGTAGTGATGCCAAATTGATGCTTTCAAAAGCATTCTATGATCTACAGAAAATAAATGGAGTTGGTGTTTGTTAATTCTTTTGTCTGAAAGCACCTACTGAATCAATGGTACAGGTTTGATAAGGCTAATTTTAGCTTTAATCCACATACTAACCCCTGGTTACTGGGGAAGGGACAAAAACCAGACTGAAGCCATTAATTTGGCACTTATATGTTGTATCACATCATGCCCATATAATACAGATACAATAATTCTCTCACTCTCACACAGGCTTCTGGGACGCTCAGTTGTGCCGCAGTAGGAAGGGTTCAGCCTCATTGTCAGGAACAGCTGCTCCTGACAGGCCACCCCCCCCTACCCAGAGACCTGTCTCCGTGGCAACAACCCCAGCGCGCCCCCGGCTTCGAACTCGCACTCCATCTGAGCTTGAGTGTTGCCAATCCAACGGAGCACTTTGTTTCATCAACCCCCTCTTCATAAAGGTTCACCAACCAAACAGCGACCAGAGCACCAACTCCAATCCTCCTAGCACAGCAAAGGAGGGCCTGAGGGAGGAATCCCTTGGCAACAGCAGCAGCCCAGAAACCAACAAGTACACTCAGCACTCTTGTGACGACAGTCCTGAGGTCTGTAGCTCAGAGCTCAGTGACAGCAACCAGTCAAGTCAAAGCAACCTGCAGAGAAACACAGAGCTCCAAGACAATAACAGCCAAAACCGCAGCAGCCAGAAGCAAAGTGGTACAGACAGTGTGTCACGGTCCCCACCCCCCCGTCCTCCCCCACCTCGCTTAGGGCCACAACGCTCTGCCCCTCCTCTCCGACAGCGCAGCATGCCAGAGAAGATCTCCTGGATCAATGTCTCTAAGGAGAAGGTGGAGGAGAGGGAAAGGGGCAGCAGCCTCCTTTCTCGTCTGGGCTCCTCACTAAGCATCAGCCCCTCGTCCTCTCCCCCCAAGAGATTCAGCATCAGCTCTCCCATATCCATCCCCCGGCCCTCCATGCCCATCTCTCTATCATCTCTGTCCTCCTCTCCACGCCGGGCCAAAGCCTCACCATCATCCAGCCAGGAGGATGCCCAGTGCCACCTGGCACTGGAGGACAAGACTATTGAGGAGGCCCTCAGTAGGGCCAAACTGTTTCAGCAGAATGCGACCACAACCACCGCCCAACACTCCTGCAGTCCTCCAGACCATTCCCCGATGACAACCAGCAAGCAAGCAGAGGTGCGAGGAGCAGAAGAAGAAGCTGGAGTTGAATGCAGTGGGGGCGGACAGCGACTGAGTGACATGAGCCTTTCCACAGATTCCTCAGACTCTCTGGATTTTTCTCAGTCCTCTGCCTTCTTCCTTCCTCCTCTGCATGACCCCAACCCCCCCACTGTAGCTGACTTTAACACCCACCTCCCTCTCTCCCTCCCCCCACGCCACCTGCCTTACAGCAGCATGGAGGAAGACGACGATGATGAAGATGACGAGGATGAAGAAGAGCCTGACTATGGTGTCAGCCTGGAGAGTGACCAGGACCAAGACCAGGACCTGACCATGGTGCCGCCGGGGCACCGCACAAAGCGTCGCCCCAGTGCCAGTGCTTTGGTCCTCCAGAAGGCCCTGCGAGGGCACCTGCGCAAAATGAGTGGCGTTTTCAATTCACTGCTGACACCCGAGAAGAGGGCGATCCGCAGGGTGCTGGAGCTGTCCAGGGATAAAGGCTCATACTTTGGCTGCCTGGTGCAGGACTACCTGAGCTACATGGGTGAGGCTGCAGGCACCCAGGCTTGGCAGGGCTATGCCTCTGGATTGGAGCTGCTGCAGACTCTTCGCCAGTTTATCACCCAGATGAAGAGCTACCTGCGACAGAGCTCTGAGCTGGAGCCGCCAATCGAGAGCCTTATCCCTGAAGACCAGATTGGTGAGTGCGGAATGAATATATATTTTTCTTCTTCTAATCTGGCTCTTAGCTCTGTTTCCTCACCCTTGTTATTTCTCTAGCAACAACTTGTGACTTACAGTTATCACTGTTACCTCACTTTGGAAAACGTTCTTTAAATATTAGTAATTGTGGGTAATTTTTTGCCTAAAAATACAGTCAACTGCTGTGAGATTATTGCTGACATGCTCAGATTGCAACGTTTTAAGCATTATGACCTTGTCCTCAACTCAGCAGGAGGGGGGGGTTGGTGGGTATCATTTCTGTGTGTGTTTGCAAATAAGTGTGTGATTATTTTTAGGAAGTGTGTGATGTATTCATGGAGACATCTTAATTTTTGCGGAAACACTATGTCACAGAAAGTGTGTTTAATGTAGATGCAGCAGTTTCACTTCAATATTTTAGCAGTGAGGACATCTGAAAACTTGTCCTCACGTGTTTGCAGCTGGGTGTGTTTAGGTTTGTGTGTGTGTGTGTGTGTGTGTGTGTGTGTGTGTGTGTGTGTGTGTGTGTGTGTGTGTGTGTGTGTGTGTGTGTGTGTGTGTGTGTGTGTGTGTGTGTGCTAGTGTGCGCTATCAGGTTAATTTCAGTCTGTTGTATGTTGTCATGTAAAAAAAACACTGCTGGTAAATCATTTCCAAAACACAGTGAGGGCAGGTGAACAATGTGCAACAGAATGCAAAACCCCTATAATACAATATAAGTATTTTCTATTCCCTTGTATTGCTGTTTGTGTTCATCCTTTATTGTATCTTACAATGTCATTACTGCAACATGAAAAGGGAAAACCACATAGATAGTTAAGAGCGCACACACCTGCCGGAAGAGCAGTGTGAATCATTTAGGCCAACATTGGAACTTGGACAGAGTAACATGTACACAGAGGGCACAAAGAGTGTTTTATCATAGGAGGAAGGCGGCTGCTGAACCAACCTGTTCCTACTGGCCCCATCCAAATAGTTCACCAGAGGGCTACAATTATGAACTGATGAATTGGGTGGAAAAATGTTCCTTTTTTTTATCAAAAGTAATCACATAGCACAAACTCATATTAAATACTGGTATTATATATTTTAATGTTTCTTTTTCTTTCAGTCTTTAGTTATCAGATAATTTTTTTAGATATTTTTAACAGTTTTACAGAACTTGAACTCAAGTTCAGTAAACTCAGTATCTAATATATGATGTTTATATGTGCTATCTGATGTAACACAGCAGTGATCTACACACAGATAAGCTGTAACATGTTCAGGTCTGAATGTCTGCTTTTTGCAAGTCCTTTTCCAGGAAAAAGTGACAGTTTTAATATGTTTTTTTTTAAAAAAAACAAATTAAAACTGAATAGATTTGGAAATTAACTTATACCAATAAAATTTTCAACAGAAAATCCAAAGAATGTGCATCAGGTGGAAGCAACCTCACTTTGATTCCAGTTGGGACATTTGTTTCATGGTGTCCCCCCCACCCCCACCCCCTAAAAAAGAAGAACACAAAAATATATTTGGCAAAAAACGTGGCACAGCTTGATAAAGAAACTCTCCACTGAAAAAAATGTTCCATATTGGATTGAAGACAGCTAAAGGAAAAAAACACAACATTTTTAAAATGTTTGTATGTCTCGTGTCATGTTTGCCCCCTCTTGTGCCTGTTTTCTGACTGGCCTATTTTCATGGGGATGACACACTGGGAGCTGCTGCGGTTTTACTTCTTGGAATTGTTGCACAATATTTTGTTGTGGCAGCTTCATAGAGTGTTTTCTGTTAAGCTCAAAGGCCGGCTGGCCCAGATGCATCTGAGTGGCTGTCTGCCAAGTCGTGCAATCTCTGTCTTACTCCAGCTCCACTTCTTTTATACCGACTCTCCAATCAGAGTGAGAGGATTTGAGGCAAGCCCCCTCCACTTTCTGTCCCAGTCTGTCTTTCTCTGACACTCTCTCTTTGCATTTATTCTCTGTTGCTGTGTTTCTTTCCCTCCCTCTCTGTCATCAGAGCTCTTCCTCTACCACTCTGCTTGCTTTAAAGTGATGTGCCAGTATTTTGAGTTTGACTGATTTGACTCTCATGCAGTATTTCATGTAGATGAGGGATGATATTTGCACACACAATATGGTCACCTTACTGTAAAGTTGCCATACATAGCAAAAAAAGTAATGTGACTTTTGCAGCATTTAGCAAATCTACAGCTGACATCAGGGCACAATGTGACAAAAACAAAGAAAACAAAAAATGTTCAGAAACATCATCACATCTGGGAATCCATGACGTGGCAATGGAAGGAAACCTGTGAGTAATATCACACGTTTTCAGAGGAGACAATCACAAGGATTCAAATATGGAAGATGATGTTGTTGTTGTTCCTGTCTTGCACTCACTCAACAACCCAGCCATGTGTCTGTTTGAGTTCAGGATGTTCAAGCGGGGTGAGGGAAGCGGAGGGGGATCAGAACAGAGTTCCTTGTATTCCACTCATCCCACACAGTGAGGCTCTCCTCCAGCAGATAGTTTGAGCCAACTTGACGTCATGAAGCTGTGTTTGTGGTGTTTTTTATAAAGTCCTCATGCATTATGACAACATCAACAGCTGGATAAGACCTTTGGCTTAGCTGTATTTGTGTACAGGGTCTGACATACTGGCTTGAATCTTAAAGCTTCCCAGCAAAACCTGAAGAAAGTTCTTGGTACAGAAGTTAGAAGTCTCTGAGCTATGTGCAGTTAAGGCCTGCCTTTGATAATTGTGATTGATAATTCCAACTGAAATGTTTTCTTCTAAAAAAAACAAAAACATACATATATCCTCTATAAATCACATGAGAACCAATCAGTTGGGAAGCTGTTGATTCTTTATCCTAATAGATGGAAAACTTCTCTGCATCTAGCCAATATGTCTTTTTTTATGTTTGACTTTTAAATTGAGACAAATAATAAAAAACAATGAAAATTCAGAACACAAACCTATCATTGTATTAAAAAAAAGAGAGGCCTACAGACTTTGGCCAACAACCCACATTAGCTCCTGTTTTTAGCTCATGTTTCCTCCTTATCTACAAAGAAAGACACACCTTAACTTGTGGACGTAGCTGCCACACACAGTAGCTGTAGTGCAGTACGACCTTTTCTGATACATCAAACCTTTTTTTAAATTTCAATTCAAAAAAATATGTACAGTAATTTAACATGAAATTTTTGACCAAAAAAGGGATAACAGATTGTCTCAGTTGGAATTTCCCAGATAGTTTTTTTCACCTTTCCTGTGAGCCAAACAGAAAGGTCTGATGATTTAAAACTCATTAGAGAGAATACACTATTCTTTGCTTACTAATGAACACAGGGACAACCCGGATTTGCTTGTTTGGATGACCCAGGGGTAGGTAGAAAGGCTATTTTTAGGTATGTGTGTATCAGGAGAGATTCTTGATGCAGTGACAGAACAGATAGACACACCTCTCTTCCTGATTACACCAGGCTATTTTTACTTCAAGGAGACACAGATTCATTATCTTTGCTTTTCTGTATGTGTGTGTACAAGTGTATGGGTGTTTGGTGTGCTTTACTGTGAGTCTGTCAGCTTGTAATTGTTTTACATTTGCTTTTTCTATAAAATAATTGGGACAGCTGAGAAAGTACTACAAAAATATCAAATGGAAATAACATCAAAGTCTAGCTGTAACGGCAGACAAGATGACAGAGATGAATAAAAAGCATATGTGAGAATTACCACTTAAATGTTGCATTTCCCTCGTACAACTGTCTGTTACAGATGTTTGGTTACAGGCTAGAGGGAAGGATGTTTGGTCAGAGGATGTTTATACTGAGCAGGAAGAGGCCCTGTTTTGTGGCATGAAGTGCCTGTTTTGACTGTCCTTGGCTGATAAGTTGCCCTTAAGCAGACTGTCTCCTCTGTGTTTTCTACCATGTAGAGTAAGACTTAACCATTTATCTAAAGGTGAAGTCACGGTGCCATGTATGCTAGGTACATCAGTTCACTTTGAAGCCAGGACAGGACAGTGAAATACTGAGAGGTCAACATGTACCCTTGGCTGCTCCTCTGAAGTGTGGAAAACTTACAACCTCAGGGCAAATACTCTCACACTCCTGTAGAGGAGTCTAATTTGTATGTCCGTAAATCTGGACACTTCTCCTGATTAGAATTACTTGAACAGAGCCTTTAACTTGATGGCCAGAGTGAGGAATGTTAGCACTGCCTTCCCTGCTTTTAATCACTTTAATGCAACCGTTGGGGGTGCCGAGTGATTACTGAGCTGTTGGAGAAACATTTCAGGAGAAAAAAATGCTAGAAATAAAGAAGCTACATTACTCATCAATTATATGTCAATTACTAGTTTCTTTATTCATCATTGCCCCTTTATTGTGTGGTCTATTAAGTGATTAGTTGATCAAGAAATAATTAGCGACTATCATAAAAATCATTATACCAATTTTTAGCCATAACAGCACTATAGTTGTAGGGCCAGTAATGTCTCTCTATCAATCGTTCAACTGAAATATCTCTGTTTAGTGCTAATAAGCAAATGTTAGCATGTTAACGTGCTAAACTAAGATGTGAACACGGTAAACACTATACTTGCTCAACGTCAGCATGTTAGCATTGTCACGGTGAACATGTTAGCATGCTGGCGTTAGCATTTAGCTCAAAGCACCGCTGTGTTCAAGTATGGGCTAACAGAGCTGCTAGCATGGTTGTAGACTCATAATTTTGTTTAGAACTCAATAATAATTTGGTTTTCTTTGGGTTTTGAAGTGTTTGATGATTTATAGACCAAACAATTAATCAATTGACAAAACAGTCAGGAAGAGTTTGACCTAAAAAAGTAGTAAGGAAGTGATTTCAGGCAGTAATGGTTGGCACTTCCCAGAAAACATTTGTTTTTTTCCTTGTACCTATTGCACGTTGTAGCGGGAATCATTGCACATAACATGTTTTTGTTTACTATAGTACCATTTGAAATCTTGTCTTGTTCTGCAACATAGTTTTCTTTTCTCTGGGTGAAAGTGGAGGAAATGCTTGACTATTTTTTTTTCCCCGGCATGACTTTAATCTCGTCAGAGCCACAGGTAATTTCTGTTAAGTTTTCGGGATGTCACGAGGAGCACAAAATTGCAGGGAGTAGGTTGTTTTCTACATCAAAACAACAGCCAATCCTGAAGTCACATCCTGGAAAAATTAGCTGGCAAAGACACTTTCAGCATCAACAATTCCACTCACTATCTGTGCCAGCAAAAAATAACTAAACAAAAGCAACACTAACTGTGCTGACGCCAGTTCAACATGCTAACCCTCCTTACTGGCAACTCATTCAGTAGTTGAATAAGGAAGTGAGCCTGTGCTGTTTGTGAGAGCCTGGCATGAGAGCCATGCCCTTGCATATCACCTCGCCCTCAGCTGTCTGGTCTTGGGCCAGCAGAGCTATCAGGAGAAAGCAGAGAAGACATTTTCCATTAAGAAGAGCGAAGGACGTGTAATTTAAGAATTCATATTGACGAGAATGACAGAGATTGGTTTATCTAAATGGCAGATGCTGTCTGTGGTGGAAAAATAAAATCTGCAGATGTGCTCAGCCAAAAGAAAAAAAACTGCTGACTTCATCCTATTCTGGAGGAAAGTCAGCAACACACAGACAGCATTCACACATGGTCCTTATTCAGCAGTGCTGTGGTTTGCTTCCATCCTGTCTGTATTATGATATCATGGCTTGTGTTAGTTAGACTGTGCGAGCTGAGCTTGTAAAAGCTGATGTTGACACTGTCACAGTGTGGACACACACCCCACACTTCACTCTGAGTTATTCAGCTCCAACAAGAACAACACAGTCAACTTTCTTTGACTTTGATGTAAGTTAATGAACAACTGGAGCTTGGGTTTCACAGATGAGAACGCAAGTAGCAGAGAAGTAATGATCTGACCTTGACCATCTCCAGTCTTACATTGTTGTGGCTCACAGTGTGCACAACAAAACTGATAAGAAATGAGATGTTGATGTGTGTGTTTGCACTGAAATGAAATGACCTTAAAATACCAACACGCCAACAATCTTAGAGGCATGTATCCCAGTCAGAGTGACCTATGGACATTATTACAGAGCTGCTATCTGAGGGTTGTATTTAGTCATCCTGCCTCTGTTTGTTTAGATATCAGAATACAGAAGGAAGGGCTTAGCACTTCCTTCATGTGTGAGAATACCCCACAGAGACAAGCTGCAATATGTTGACTGTGACAGTGCAGTGTTTCTGAGTTTGTCCAGTACATACGTATGTCCAGCAGCTGAAAGCCCAGGTTCAGTCAGAGATACTGGTCAAGGTGTTTACAATTCATTACAAAGGATTACACATATTTAGTGGAAAAGGCTCTGTTGTTTTAAGAATCTCAACAGCAAGAAGGATTCTGCTTAGAGCTAATCCCCCTTAATAAACATACATAAACATTCAATCTTACTTAAATAACAATACTAAAAATGTAGCACACAAGGAGGAGGCTGGGCTGGTGGAGATAGCTGCAGCAGTATACAGTGTTGGCATGAGCATATCTGCAGAGTAACAGAGAGGAGTTTCAGGTTATGATGGCTGTGCAGTACTGCTGCACAACTGCAAATCAACTAAAGTACGACTTAAGTGCTATCCCTGAATAAACGCTGTGCTTCATTTCTGTAATCTTCTGTGATTTCGAGCCAATGTTGAACTCTGTGGTTCACTCTGGTCTGTGTATTCAGCTTCCTTAACAGACATGAATCCAGGTCATTCCCATCACATCAATCTGGTCTATTCAAGAAAGAGAACAATGGTTTATGCTTCCTCAGACCTTCTTGTCAGGTCCATGACCTTCTTGTCAGGTCCTTGCTTTATACTGGTCATTCATCAAACAGCAGTTTAAAAGACAAGTCTTGCATGCAGCACAATAGCCAATGGCAGGATTCAGATGAGAAAGCCACACTTGGTCTAATAAATTATAAGATGAAGATATGAAATTTAATAGAGAAATAAATTACATATTTTGTAGCTCATCTGTTTCCTCTTCTCATCAGATGGAGTCCTGGAGAAGGCCATGCACAAGTGTGTCCTGAAGCCCCTCAAGCCGGTGGTGAGTGTGGCCCTGAAGGAGTTCCAGGTACGCAGCGGGGAGTGGCAGGAGCTGAAGGAGAACCTGTCGCTGGCGAAGGCTCGGCAGCCGCAGGAAATGGGCGTAGCTGACACGCTGCCCCCCGACCCCATGGCCATAGAGAAGATCAGGCACAAGTTCCACACCATGTGTAAGCTGTACTCACCTGAGAAGAAGGTCTCCATGCTGCTGAGAGTCTGCAAACTCATCTACACCATCATGGAGGACAATTCAGGTAGAGACTGAGGCTGAAGCAGAGACACACAGCTGTACACTAACTACCCACTAAACCACTGAACTCAGTGTTACCTATTAACACATACAGAATAATCATGTACACAGTGATCAGTAGGGGCAACACAATTACCCACAATCATAATATACACAATAGATCAGGAAACCTCAAACTGGAAAATGATGAAGTCAGAAAGGATGTGATGACCCTGGTGTGTGTGTCTCTCAGGTCGTCTGTACGGTGCTGATGACTTCCTGCCCATGCTGACCTACGTGTTGGCCCAGTGCGACATGCCTCAATTGGACAATGAGATACTTTACATGATGGAGCTCCTGGACCCCTCGCTGCTCCATGGAGAGGGTGTGTTTGTTTACACCTCCACCATAAACACTCCACACTCTAATCAAGATGCAAAAAATGCAACTTAAGCTAAGAATATTTGGTTCTTACACCACCTTCAATGTCCATATTGTAAACCCTCTGCCACGGTGTTTTCATGTCCAGGTGGTTACTACCTGACTAGTGCCTACGGAGCAATGTCCCTGATCAGAAACTTCCAGGAGGAGCAGGCAGCCAGGGTGCTGAGCTCTGAAACCAGGGATACACTCCACCAGTGGCACCGCCGACGCACCACCCAGCGCTCTGCACCGTCTTTTGATGACTTCCAGGTAAAAGCTCAGTCATACTTTAAGGAGACTTTGCCTGAAAGTGCATGGATGTCTACATAGCTCATTCTTAAGATTACTAAAGACAAAAGCACATCACCTGGATTTTAACTTTTTACTATGGTTAGTTCCAGAGTTCATTGTAAGATTTTAATGAGGCCAAGGCAGTTATAGGTTGCAGTATGAGGTTCCTGAGGTTGTGCCAGACCTTGAAACATGAAGCCATTGTGTCCTATGCATAAGAAAATGAACAAAAACACTCAAATTCATTGTTTCTAAATTACATTAATGTGTTGATGTTTTTAATTGTCTACATCCTAAGTTAAAGACAATACTATATATATATATTATACGTCCTGCCTTGGCTTGCTTTTGATGATGAATATATTTTTCTTTTGTTACTTCCTAACTGCTTTAAGTAGTGCTCCATAAATAATAAGTATCTTCACTAACATAGTGAACATTTCTTTCTTTAGACTTCTTAGGTCACATTTACTGTTTTTTTTTGTTTTTTTTCTTTTTTTTCAACATTTTATATTGAGAACCTTTCAATGAACAAACATTCGAAAGCCTTAGATAGCCTTTGAAAAACATGAGAGTAATGAGGATTTCCAGTCAGTCAAGTTGATTCTCTTGGCTGTGATCCACTCGAACACCTGAGCAGGTATTATGAGATGCAGTTTACATTTACATTTTGCCATTTGGCAGATGCTTTTATCCAAAGTGACTTACAAGTGAGCCAAGACAATAAAGCATTAGAGGGCAGTGACTCAAAAGAGACGTGGTACAAATTCTGAAGTAGCCACTAAGTACAATGAGAAAGCGTGCTTCTTTTTCTTTTTTTTTTAAAGTATAGTAGATTCTTAACAGCCTTAATGTCTTTGCCAGCCAAAAATGTTGGACCAATGCCATACCAGTGTGTGCCAGGACTAGAGAGTGTGTCTGACTGTTTTTCTGACTGTTCCTCAGAACTATCTGCGGGTGGCACTGCAGGAGCTGGACAGCGGCTGTACGGCTAAGACTTTGCAGGTCCGACCTTACGCCACCGTGGAGGAGGTGTGCCAGCTGTGCGCTCGCAAGTTCAGAGTGTCGGACCCAGAGAACTACGGCCTGTTCCTGCTGACAGAGGGCAGCAGCCAGCAGCTGGCTCCAGACACCCACCCTCAGAAGATCAAGGCCGAGCTCCACAGCCGCCAGCAGGGCGCTCCCTTCCACTTTGTCTTCCGCCGCATGGCCAACAGTGACTCCTCATCATCAGCTCACCTTGATCCTGCACCCAACCTCAACAACCTCACTGTGACCTCTGACCCCCAGGCCAACCTAGATGACTTCAGCACAGACCCGTCAACCCCCCCTTCCCAGCCCAGCCTCAGCCTGGGCCTCAGCCCAACTCTAAGCCTCAGCCTGCCGCCAAGCAACCTCAATGGAAACTCCATATCTATATGACTCAAGGGTTAGGAAGTCTGAGCGGGGTTTGTGACAGTATTGCCCATTATCTCTAACAAACATGGCTCCATGAGACCTACAGTAAACAGGCCGGCATGTTGAAGAGAGCTGGGCTGTGTCGGGTTCAATGCTGTGCCGTGCCAGTCTTTACAAAGCCTGACTTCTCCTTTTGAATGACACGTCTGTCTCAGTCAACATCCCCTCTGTGGAAAGTTTTGTCTGACAGACACGGGTGAAAGAGGAAAGGAGGAAAGGAGGGAAGGAAATGACAAAGATGGAGTTTGTTTTTAATTCCTTGGCTCTATTTGTGATCTGATGTAGATTTGGAATCAGAGCAACACTTTCTCCAACGCAGATCTCAAAGTCTAAACACATAGTTAAGGTAGAGATACTGGAGTTAATGTAAAGTGTTAAAAACCTTGTGGATGCTGAAATGTGTTGACAGTCCTGCCATAATGCTGGTGCTTCAGGGTCAGCTGTTGTTGTTGCTACCTTTAGATTACATAGAGGGAAATCAGATCTCAGATACCTCTGAGACTAATCTTCCATCAATCACTTTAAATATACAACAGATAGTTTATTTAGGTGATACTGTAGTACTATGATTTACTTGTTGCAGTTGCTGGTAAACTGTTATTTTGTTGTTTGAGTTGAAATTGTTAAACCTTTAGATTGTTTGTTTTGATGGATTTGGCGACACCCAGTGGTGGCTGCTGTGCATATCTTATATGCACGTATATTTCCGTAATATTTTCCCATTGCTCCATTTGAAACATTAAAAGGCAGATAGGAAGAACTTAGCTGAAGAGCTACAACCACAAACACCAGCAAAAACCCTGAAAAAAAACTCTATATTGTAAAGAAACTAAACAAAAACTATAATGTACAGTAGAACAGTAGATTTCCAAATGTGTTTGCCTGCGTGCCTCATCGTCAAAAACTAACAGCGCTTCCTTTTCTGTACTAACTCCCATGGGAAGTTGTTTTTTTTGTTTTTTTTTATCACATCTATGCTGTGGCTACTGGTTCGTGGCTCATTAGCCACCAGTTTATGAGTCCCAGCCACTGGCTTTTACCTTTTGCTTTCAAAGTGAAGCATTTCCTGTGTAAAAAGTTGCATATTTGCTGGCAGCATTCCCAATGCAAGTTTGAATATGAACAAGTGCTAACATACCAGTAAATACATCAAGTTAGAGCTGCAGTGACTAGTTGATTTTGATAATCGATCAACCAGTAAGTCATTTTAAGTAATTTTACAAGCAAACATTTGATATGTCTAGGTTCTCAAATGTAAGAATTTGCAGCTTTTCTTAGTCTAACATTAAAGTAAACTGTATACCTTTAGTTTTTGGACTGTTGGTCTGTCAAAACAAGATATTTCAAGATGTGACATTGGGCTTTATGAAATTGTGATGGGCATTTTTCACTGATCTGTTGTTTCATAGACCAATCGATTAGTTGATTAATCGAGAATATAATGGGCAGATGAATCAATGATGAAAATAATCAGCAGTTGCAGCCCTACATTGAATGGCTATTGCAAGTAAATGTTGGTGAGTAACAGTATGAAATATGGTATCTCAAGGATTAACAATTGTTGGTCAAATATTGTTGCAGCATGTAGTTTGTGTTTAATTGTAATGTTAGAAACAGGCAAATCTGCCAGTGTTGAAAATAGTAACATTCATTTATATATTTACTTATTATCCTGGAGATATGAGAGATATTGTAGATATTGTGTAAGGGCTTATTTCCTATTCAGATTGACAAAACGTGACACAGGAACAACTGGATCCTGTGGCTGGCTGCCATATTACAGTTTCAATAAAGTCTCTGTACTACTGACTAATATGAAAGGTTTTTATCCTGGTGAGAAAAAAAGTTGTGGCCATTTATATAAAAGATGTGTGGACCTCTTAGCTGGTCTGAGGTCACACACAGTGAAACATGCTGTATGGCTCTTTGTGGATCTTGTAGATATGTTGAAAGACAGAGGTATGTAAGGAGACATTGAACAGGACGGGGAATATTACAATACAGACGTCTACATCAGTATTGAGCTTGGTACTGTCAGTCAATAAAATACTTGAAATTTGACATTTTCTCATGAATTTTAAAGGTTCCAGTTGTTGGAAAATTTAATTCAAATACTGTTTATTTACTGAATGAGTTGAAATGTAACACTCTGTTCATTCCTGTTTTACATCGACATGTAATGTAAATGTTTGAGGTGTCGTTAGCAGAGAGATGAGAGAAAAGTGAAAGGCTGAAGGAAACTTGAGAGCTTCTGGATGGCAGTCATGTATCATCCTGTATATAACCTGTACCTAGCTCACCATGTATAACCTCTTGGGGCCAAGTGTTCAAAGTTTGAATTTACTCATACTGCCATATTATTGGTAATCTAACTGTCTTTGATAAAGCAAAATGAGTATTTATATGTATCTGTGCGGGGATTTTTCACAGATGGCTTTTCCATGTCTGTAATATTCTTTATGGTGTCAACATGTCATGTGCATCCTTCTTATTATTTGCCATTGAATGATATCATAAATATTCTTTTGCACTTAATAAATGTTGGAAACAGAATTACACACCTGGATTTGTTTTTGCATTTTATCAAATATGAACAACCTCAGCCTTTGTTACATTTGGATGTGTTATCTTCTGTCACCATCAGATGGTGCTCACACCTCATCTTTACACCATCAGTGGGTCCAGTGCTACTGGTTTCACCTGTCAGAGGTGTGCATCATCTACTGAGCAGACTTCTGAATGAATCCTAGCTGACACATCAGAAAGCTCTCTGGATTTCAGATGAGATCCATTTTATTTATCCCATGCAGTGAAACTGAAGTGTCACAGCAGCAAAGGAAGTACAAGAACAGATGCACAGTACAGATAGGTAACCTTAAAAACTATACTAGTACTATAATACAATGCACATTAGGAGGATCTACTTTTATATCCAGATATAACATTTTCTACAAACTATACACAGATAAAAAATAAATAGTAACTATAAAATGTATTGAGACACAAAATGTCACAAATACAAAATGAGGAAGTTGCAATAAATTATTCAAAACAAAAATGGCACTTGATGGTATGGAATCAGGAGGAGGGAAAAATGCCTCATGTCTGCAGATAGTTCTGTTAACAGCAGAACAATTATTTCTCCTGTAGCAGTCCAGAGCACTCAGTAGGGGCTTGGAGGTGTAGTCTATGATCATTCCTCTCTCCCACCTCAACTATGCAGTCCAGAGAGCATCAAAGGACAGATCCAGCTTCCCTGTCTGCTGCTGAAATGCTACTGCCCCTGCACACCACGGCATAGAGGATGAATGATGGCTGATTTGTTTTACTGAGCAGCCTCTCTGGATGTTTTCTGACTCAGGATGTTTTGTCAAGAAGCTCCTTGGTCTTGTTTGCTCTGACAAAGTCACTCAACAGAGTCCTGTACCAGCTTCCTGTATTCACCCTTTCAAACATTCTCTTTATCTTAGTTCATATAAAATTAACATTTTCACAAATGGATCTCTCCTTACTGTTTAAGAGATTTTAAAGAACATGGCAATCTTTTGTCTGAGGCTGGATAGAAGATGTTTTTGACTTGTACAGATCTTTCAGCGCTCACCCGCTCACACAGAGCCTGAGCAGGTTTGATGATGGACATTTCATGATGAGTTTTCTATCTTGGAACCAGCCTCTCTTTGTTTTGGCAACATTTTGTTATAGTTCTGTAATGAAAATCCAAAATTGTTTACATTATTTTGGTCTGGTGTGTTCAAATGCTGGTGAGAAGCACAGACTTAACATAACACATAACATAATCACATGTGGATAGAAAAGTGAGTGAAATATAAATTATGCTGCAAATGAGATGAGATGTGTAAATTGTGAGATTAGTAGTGTGTGTTGGAAAGGAAAAATAAGGAAACTATACACAAAACATGGAAAGAGTCTCTCTGTGGGCACCAATGTGGCCCAGGTGCTCCGGGTCAGTCTAAAGTCTAAGTCTGCAGCACAGCCAGGCAGGCCAGCAGGCTATCACATAATAATGTAATAATCCAATAAATATGAATCTGCATTATGTTTTAATTTTAATATTTTTTTATGATTACTTTCATTTCTCAGGGACAACATACAAAAAACTTAAATCTTATGTGGACAAGAGAGCTGCTTTATCAGATAGTTAAAGTATATTTTTCAGTTCGAAAAAATTGGATTGCAGGACATGACACGCTGGTATTATTACTTTTGCTTAAAGTGGCTATAATGTACCAAATCACAGTGTGTAATATGAGAGGCATTGCTTGTAGTGATGAACCTATAGAGAATTATTAGCAACTCTGCAGCTCCCCTCAGCTTTATGGAGCTTTATAGCGAGTTTCAGCTCATTGTTTAGCTGTCCGGCTGTCAAGTCAAGCCAGTTGTATTTGTATAGCCCAGTATCATAAATCACAAATTAGCCTCAGGGGGCTTTACAGCTGCAACTTTACTTTTTGGTTCACTCTCAGCTCATACAGTTGGTTTCAGCTGCAGCAGGCAGCTGTTTTCACAGAAAAAGTGTCGGATGGAAAGCATGTTGGTAGCTTGTTTGACATTAACTGGCAGACTACCAGTGTTGAACCGTACTGAACGGAAACAAAGTAAACACACTGCTGTAGCTACAAGTCATGGACAGACAGTGTCACTAACAGGGATTTTGAAAAACAATGACCAAACAAGCATCTAACAATGACACTTGCAGGTATGTTAACATGTGCTCAGTGTATATTAAATGTACTGTAGCTGAGTAGCTAATTAGCTATCTAGCTTGCTAATTAAAGTTAGCGGTATACTTTTCCCCTGTGAATGTTTGAGTGGTGGCTTGTTCAACAAGCTAAGTGCAGGACAATTATACTGTTTGTTCATGTTTGTAAGTTAGATAAGGAAACTTAAGCAGGAAAGCTAATGTGGGTTGTTCTTCAGTCTGTGGCTCTTGTGTTGTGTAGCAGGATGCTATCAAACCCAGTGTGACGTGCTTTATGCAAGATTTGATTTGCTGTATTGAAATTGACTTCAGCTCTAAGCAGATGATGGAATGATATTTTATCGAAATAATGAAAACTAGGGGGCACCATCAAGAAATCAAAGAATTTAAAATATAAATTTCTCCCGTTTGGTTTCTTATGTTTTTTCCAAGGAGAGCACACAACAAGTGATTTACACAGCAGACAGAAAATGTATGCTTTAGACAGCAAAATGGCAATTTCATTTCAGTTGGACATTAAAAAGTGATGATATGTTAATGTTGTGTTCACAACCTGTTTCCGCTACCCCCCACATGGGCAAAAAAAGTCATTGCAGGCTTAAGACATGGATTAGAGTGCCTCTTCCACAATTGCCTTAGTGTGTATGACACATCAACATAATGGCCAAGAAAAACTTATTACAAAAGTCTTGTTACCTTAAGCAAAGACAACTTTATTAATGCTCAGGTAGCAAAATGATCTCTAAAATTACATTTGAAACATCTAAACACAAAGTAAACCATTCAGCTGAAAAGTTTCTTGTGTAGGAAGAGGTAAAGCTTGGATACGTAGAGAAACGCATCATCTGCAAACACTCTCACTCTTCTCACTCTCATATCCTATAAAGAACTAGCAACAGCATGCAGTCATCTAGGATATCCAGTTCAAACTAAATCCAGTGCCATCTAAAAACTCATTGGACTCTCATCCCAAAGTACATTAAGATTTACCATAAATAATTTATTATATTGAAATATATCCATGCAAGTAAGGTCTCAAACACATCAAAACAAAGGGGAGTACGAGGGAGACCTAGGATCTATGAAAATATATTCAACAGATATACAGATTGAGACAAAAAATATATAAATACATTTACACCTATGTATATACATATGTACATCAGCAATATATCACCCATGTGAATATCACAAATTATCTAGAAATATCCTCTACAAGACGCCTCTTTTCAAAATGTGAGCATCTTTGTGGTAGTTTGGTTAGTTTCAAAGACATGGTACCCTATGTGTAGGTGTTAGGTACATGCAGTGAATAGCAGCACAGAATCTATTGAACCAAATCATCTGTAGCAACAGTTGTTTTGATGGTAAAGTGCATGATACAGATATTTCTGCTGTATATGATAAACCAAAAAATGCCCAGGATTATACAGATACTGATAATACTTCAATATATTAAAGGATGATGCCTCGTAGTCAGCGATTTTTCTTCAACAGACATCTTCTTGTATTACATAGAGTACTGTAAATATCTGTATCTTAGTCACTCTACCAAAACTGAGCAGTAGAGAGCATGTGGCTAGTGATAGACACTGGTTTGAGCCAGGAATGCTACAAACTTTAAAGATCCACTTCTTGATTTAAAAGAATATCCTCCCAGGTCAATGTTGATGTTTTGAAAGTCAGCTTTGAACAGTTTTGAGTATCAAAGTACAGCCAAAATTTGGAAGAAATTAAAAAGCACTTCAATCTATATGTCCCCTGGTTTCCCAATAATTTCCCAGAAAGAAACTGATATATACATTTAAATTCTTAGGAAGATTCCTGGAAACTATGAAATTTGGTACAAATTATTGGTAAAATAGAGGAAGTGTTCTGTTGGTACATTTCCACTGAATTTCAATTAAGTGCTAGTGTAAACTAAAGAGGCAGATCAGCTGCACATGCAAAAACGTAAAGTTTGTCAACATACGATCACACAATTCAATATGTGTAGAGAATAAAGTTTCCAACTATAAATTATTATTTACTTGGGTTTAAATTGAACTCTCAGTTTTTCATTCATTAATATTTTAGCAGTTTTTTCAAAGAAATTTATGGAAGTCAATATCTCAAAATGGATAAAATGTTAAGCATGACAAAAGTAAAAATATACTCACGGTAATTCAAAATGATTAAATACTAAATCCAAATTATGAGACAGAATGTCAAAATTATGACTTTTTAAATACAAAATGATGAGATACTGAATAAAAATTACGAGTGAGCCAAAATGATAACCTTTAAAAATTATGTAAAAATTAAGAGAGTATTTTAAAATTGTGACTTTTTAAATTACAAATTATGAGATATCATTTGATAGCAGGCCTAAATTATGACTAAAAATTATGAAATACTAAGACAAAATTACGAGGAAGTAAGTCAAAATTATAACGTTATAACGTCCAAACTATAATAAACAAAGTCAAAAGTATGAGATAGTAAATCAAATAAGTGTGAGAATTTTAGTCAAAACTATGTTTCAAGTGAATAAATTAGATAACAAGTAACATTTTTGACTTGACAAATAAGATTACAATATAGTCAAAATACTGGCTTAGCATCTCATAATTCTGTCAAATTCTCACAATTTTGACTTAGTATCTCATTATTTCAACTTGGTAAGTTAAATTTTTGACTTAGCTGAAGTCTTTCATTTTATTTTTGTCATATTTTACATTCAACACATCCTCATAGCAAAACGAAAGAATAGGTCTATTTCCTATGACTCCCAAAACAACATATATGAGTGTTTTCAGCGCCCTCTAGAGGACAGATGGGGACAAGAAGAACGACCCATAGGAGCGTTTTATAATATAATTATGTTTTATGATGTGACAATGCTGTGGTTAAGGTTTGGTTAGGGTTAGGCACAAAACCCACTCTGTTAGGGTTAGGGAAACATCATGGTTTGGACACCCAAGCCATGACAACTCATGGTGAAAAACACTCCTCGTTGGGAAAAGCACTCACCAGTCACCTTATACTGACGTCATCTGAACTGCGTCACTTCCCCAAGTGCAACGGCAGCTAGATGGTGTTAATGTAACTATAGGTCGTTTTTGCTGGGCTGAATTTTAGAACTATTCTGCCATTTTTCTTGTGAGGATGGGCTGTATACATTTCATCTGGTTTTTCTTTATGTCTGCAAGAAATGGGCTCAGGAATTCCTCTGGAAATAGGCAATTGCTTGTTAACTCAATGCAACTTTGGAACAACCACATCATTTTCGGCTTCTTCCTTGAAAACTCAAATGAATGATTTGGTACTTCCTACACTGTGCCAGATTATTGTCTTCATTTGCTCTATAATTATTACCAGATTGCGTTGCTCTTTCAGGAAAACTTTTTGAGAAATTACTGGACATGTAAAATAAAGTATTACCAAAAAAAACTGTCTTATCTTTAAAAGCTATGTCTCTGATCAGTGCAGTAACATTTCCACCCTGATATGACAAGTTTATGATAGAGAAAATTACTTGCAGACATTATCATCACAATCTATTTGATAATGACTGAACCATTTTGTCTTAGTAGCAATTTGATTATGCTGTGGCAAAACTGGCTATGATAATGTTCAGAGATATAGGGCTCTGTATCTCAGTAACAGTCCTGTTTTTGATTGTTTGTATAGTCACCAATAAATCATTTTGAAATGAATGACAAGCTGTTACAGTGTCACACATTGACAGACATCATTTACAATTTGTATACATCTTTTTAAACTCTATTATAAATGTGTCTTTGATCATTAAAGCGGCATATTTACATATTTGTAAGCTCATAATTATTGCATTACATAATATTCATACACATTTAAACCCTGTTTTCCGGTCATAGCACAGAGGACTCTGTCTGGGTCTCTGAAATAAATAAATCTGCATGATATATAAACAAAAGCAACATTAATTATTTTTACATTCGAAAGACAAAAACATTTCTCAATTTTGATATTTTATGAGTGGTCAATAAATTAAAAATGTACCTGAAACAAATCAGATTTAGTCTTGTTTTTAATTGTCTTCCCTCATGAGAAAAAATAAAAAAGAGTAGGGCACTTGACATTTCAAATGAACCTATCAGGAGGAGAAGCTGACATTTACATGGATACTGTGTGAGAATCGACAGGAATGTTCACTCTTGCAGTGGTAGAAGTCTTTGAGGAATAAGTGTGACTCCGCTGGCGTGCCTTGACTCCCATAGTGGAATAAAATCCCCCGTAGGGTTCACAAACCACATTGTGCATGCTCTAAAAACTAGTAGGAATATTTATGTACCACAAACCTACCATATCTGGACAAATCTAGACATTAGGCATTACAAAATACAAAGAACTCCTGGATAAAAATAAAGTAACCCCAACATCTTTAAAGTATTCCAGTTGGGATAAAAGTCCTGATGCTTTATATTGCATCTTTACTCTACTTCTACCATACTACCACTTTAAATACCTCATTTCCTCTTTGGGACCACAGAGGAATGAAGCTGGACATCCATCCACCAAAGAGGAAATACCTCATCCAATTTGCTTGGCTAGTGTTTGAAATATTGCCGCCACTGTTTGGTGTTTATTTGGTCAGTGTCTTTGAGAAGAGGAAAAAGCAGCAGTTCCTTTTTCTGTTGTCAGCCCGTAGGTGGCAGCACAGACTATGAGATCTCTCTACAACCCCAACCCCCCCCCAACACCCCACCCACAAAAAAACCCCCATAATTTGCTCATTTGAAACCTTGACATAATTTCATAGAAACCTGCTTCATTTTACAAGGATGCCATCCTTATAATCAGCATGCATTTGGAGGAGAAACAGTTACAGAGAGCAGAGGTCTCCCTGTGAAGCTAGTTTAAGTTCTTCAGTGCAAGTTTGAATTTCTTATTTTAACATCCACACACTGTGCATCTAAATCAAGTCATTAATAAAGTCAACAAGACAAATACCTTGAGACAGAATTGTGCTTGTCTGTACACAGGTGGTCATCTGAAAAGATGGTTTTTTTCACTCTTAGGTGTGGATTTCAGCGACCGTGGGTCCATAAATAAACCAGCTCGGGTGTTTTGTGACCTCCAGAGGAGAAATGTGCGTATGACATGAATAAATAATAAATAAGACATCTGGGGGTATTTACAGAGGGGTACTATTTACAGAAGGAAAAGAAAAAAACTCTCCATAAAGCGAATTCATCTTCAATACAAAACTAGAAGCTACAGCTGTGATACTTTTTGAAGTTAATTTATAAAAAGGTGACTGGATAATACCCTGCTTGTGTTTTCCCCCACCCTAAGACTTGTATGTGTGAAAATCATCAGAAAAACCAACATAATTGGAAAATGCATTCAACAGACTTAATTATGAACCTATGATTGAAATATAAATAGTCTTAAGATAATGGCATTTGAAAAATGTGCTCATCTGCAGAACAGATTCTGTTCTTTGCCTGAAAACTTCAACTCATGGCCATAACTTTGTTTAAAAAATGAGCGCTCGACAAATCTTCCTACTCTGCGCCCCAGCACTAAACTACACCCTCCCACCCACATACATCATTGCTTTTATCATTATTACTCTCAACTAATAGATCTAAAAGACCCGCGTTTTCTCTCAGGAAAGGTTAGCAGCTAGTAAACATTACAAGTTTATCACACCTAAATATGGGGAGTTTCAAAATAAAAGTCCTCACGTCAGAAGCACGCAGTGGTTGGACAAAGAGGTTTTTTTGTTGCTGTTGTCCTCCATGCTGTCCTGTGTGAGAGCCTGTGACCAGTCAGTCCCATCTCTGCTCCTGTAATCAATCCCACACTCTGGTTGTAAACACACACCAGAGCAGCTCCATATTGCACTGAGCAGAAAGACGGGCATCGACGATTAAGAAACAAACAAAAAAAAAAACATAGTGGGATCTCTTCTCACAAAAGAGACAAGAAGCGGGAAACTGTATGAATCTGACTTGTGTCAAATGGTATTTGCAAATAATTCTTCCTGTTGTTTAGATTTAGAATTATACTTTCTGGTATTCATTCTGTGGTCGGACATCTATTTAATACTTCATCTCACTTGGAATTCGTTGCAAACACCACTTCTAGTGTGAGTGTGTGTGCACTTATGTACATCAGTGTATGTGTGTGTGTGTGTGTCTCAGTCATCCCGGCAGGTTGGCAGGTTGACAAAGGTGAAGATGTTATACTCGATGAGGCAGGAGAAACACAGGAAGACAGAGTAGAGGAGGAGACACATGAAACCCAGGCGCTTGTCCAACGTCCACTTGTTGAGGTGAACTCCCATGACCTGGATAGACAGACAGAGAGACAGACAAGGAAGTGGGTGGAGAGACAGGGAGATTGATTATTAAACATATATATAGAGAGAAGAGAATTAGTTAGTAAATTAGTTATCATAACTTCATAATATCTTTCCATAATAATGGTGATATTCAAAACAAACAAAAAAGTCAGGTAAATTGCTGTATTATAATGCACTAGCCCAAAAATCCCCTATATTTTCCTTGATAAAGACCTGATATTTTACGATAAATAATGTGATGATGTTGATGATGAAAAGTGTTGACCAAAAAATTCAAACTACTATTTCAAATGTCAACAATTAATCTTTAAACGCCATCAATAATGTTTTATTTGCATCTCTTATGACAGCAGTCCCGTATTATCTGTGACTGACAGTCGGTTCTAGTGTCCTTTTTAGGAGATTTATCTGTATATATAAAGAGATTGGATATTTTTTCCCCCTTAAATGCAGAGGAGGTGGGTGGAATTTTTCAGCTTTGAGTAGTGTCTGCAGGCCTCCTCACAGGCAGCATACAGCCTCAGCAATACTACACAGTGGACAGTGTGTATGTTGCCTGAGAGGCAAAACCCCAGCAAAAAAGTTTGCAAATCAATCACTGCTGCTACAATGTTTTAATTGTCATGAACACACAGTAATAACTAAAGGAGACTCAGATGAATATATATAATTTTCTCAACTCAGAACTTCTCCTATCTGGAGTTTGTCAACTGTGCAGTAAGAGGACACTGTGTTATAAAAGATTTTAGTGAATGAATCAAACTGAAACTGTAAAAGTGAGGGGGGCATCAATTTAAGCAAACATCTCTTCTTACTCCTCAATTCTTATAAAGTGTGACATGGGCTGTTTGTGTGGTAGTGTATCTCCAGGTGGGTTTTGGTAGTCTGATCTGAATCAAATGTCCCAGGCTGATTTTTACTCCCACTCTGCCCCTGGCAGAAGCTATGTTGTTTATGGAACTTGTGATAATAAAGATCTGAGCTGAACTGACATGCTGTTGTATACTTACCGTCATAAACACAGAGGCCAACAGTAGCCCCACAGAGAAGATCAGTCCTTTGCTGTTTAGTTTGATCTGCAAGAACATAATGTGCGAAACATTACTACAACTACTACACCATCATAAAGAAAAACAGGCTGAACAACATATAGAATCCCACAATGTGGTTCCATTTGGTATCCTTCTATTACTGTTACTGGGTATACCCCCAATCATTTCTACTGGATCTAATATACACAATTGGTAGCTTGTAGGTATACAACCCCCATTTCTTATGTTCCATTTCACTAGTAGTGGATCAGCTTGAAAAGCTGATTTAGAAGGAGCTTTGAGTAGAACTGCAGCTCCTTCACCTGATAAAGATGCTGGATGGATCTCTGTGAAAGTAATGACATGTTCAACTGAGGGGATTGTAAAAATGTGGATGCATTGCATCCATTCCACACTGCCTTTCATTTTGATCATTTGCATGTGATGTGAAAATCTGGTCACACTTAAGTTATACATAAATGAACAGAAAGTTACATTATCATTGTGAAGTAATGCACTGCAGACTTCAATCTGCACTGAAACTACATTACTATGCAATGTTATAATAACACTGACAAAAATAAGTGCCAGCTTGATATTTTTAGAGTTTGCTAACCAGTGTAAGGCAGTTACACATTTCTTATCAAGTTGTTTCAGTAATGTGATTACTTTCTTTAGTAACAAGTAATGGCAGGGATTGTAATTTAAAATTCAGTAATTAAGTTACAGTTAGTATCAATAACACTCTGCATAGTCTGCTTGTTGCAGACCGGTGCGGGACATGTTAGCTTGGAGCAGGTGCTGGAGGTGGGAGGAGGTGTCTTTCAGTAACTCTAAAGTTGTCTTATTTACATGCTATGTTCTTAGCTGGCTTGCTAAGATTTGTCACTAGTAAGCCTACATTTAGGAATCAGAGAGATTTTGTTTAGACTAGAGATGTGCCGGTATACCGTTTTTACTGTGGTGAAACATTTTGATGGTAACAATACCGCAAACCATTTCCATTACCATTATCACTGTGATTATCGCTGTTTTCAGAGGTTACCATGAACACAGCACAGCTCTCCTGTCTTTATTAGCCCTTTTATATTAATATAAACTATTAGAAAAAACATTTTTAAACAGATAAACAGACATAGCAAGACCCGAGAACCAGGCTCCTGTCTGTCTAGCACTAGCTACTCTGGCTGTGACTTGATAAGCTAACTTTAGCTAGTCAACCTACTGAAGTGTGCCTAGTTTATAGTTAAAGGACTACTGTGTAAGATTTAATGGCATCTAGCACTGAGGTTGCAGATTGCAACCAAATAAACACACCTCCATTCACCCTCCCCTACCAAGTGTGTAGGAGAATCTACGGTGGCCACAAAACTTGCAAAAACCACAAAAGGCTCTCTCTAGAGCCAGTGTTTGGCTTGTCCATTCTGGGCTACCGTAGAAGAGGACCCGATCCCTATATAGATATAAAGGGCTGATTCTAGGGTAACAAAAACACAACGATTCTTATTTTCAGGTGATTATACACTAATTAAAACATACTTATGATAATTATATTCCATTTCTGCCAAGTTCATTTTGCTAGATGCAACTAAATCTTACACACTGGTCCTTTAAGTGAGTACAAGTTCACAGCCATTAACACCCAAAACAAATTAGATCATATGGAGAATCTAAAGATACAGTGAGCTGCACTGAAAGTCATTTCCAGTCAACTGTCTTCAACTTTACACAGCCAACCTGTTTTTAGTGTTTCTGATGTCAGTTCATTTGCAGGGTGCAGCAATACACAGTTCACTGCTCAATTTGTTCAGTCGGTTTGACTAAATCCAAGGCAATCATGGTGTGTAAAGTAATTTTACATTATAGTTGTATTTCAGAAAATCTGAATGATTATCATGATTTTAACAATTTAAAATAAAATATGATAAATATAATATAATATAATATAATATAATATAATATAATATAATATAATATAATATAATATAATATAATATAATATTATACAATGTGAAGTTAAATAATACAGGCTCATTCTCAGTCACTCAGAATAAAAGCCAACAGCTGCTGTGCAGATTTACAGATAAATAACTTTGCATTAACAATGAACACAATTAAATACATTAATATGTTAAATGTATTTCTTTCATTTTCTTCAATTAAAATGAGCTTATATTTAAGATGTGCATGGAAAAACAAATAAACAAAACCCAAAAAAAGGTTTAGGGCATTTTAATGGGACATGTGAGCTGTTGATGTGGAGAGAGAACATCCTGCAGGTCTGACTCCTCTGACAGGACATCTCTTGTATTTTTTTCATGTATACCAGCGATCAGAGAGCCACATAACACAAATATGAATTCTGGAACATGTAACACCACAGTGACGTGCACGGACAATGATGGATACCCATTTTCCACAAGCAGCTAAAGCCTGCCCTGCCCATCTGTGTTGAGAGCTGAGGTGTTTCAGCTCTTCTTTGAGCTGTTACCATCTCTAATCTTTCTATCGCTGCTGCAAAGCTCCCGAGCCGGAAAGCATGTTGTGTTACTATGACAACTGGCAACAGTGAGTTGTCACGTCAGCTGCGACTACCTGCATATTACAGTTTTTAATATGGTGATTTTGATACTTATTGCTTATTTATTTATTTATTGCTTAGCAAAACTAGGCTTTTTATGTTTGAAAATGTAACATGAAACGTAGTTAATGTAAATGTTGCCAATTTTTGTAATGTTGTGAAACATTAAATACGCACAATAGATAAACAATGATTAATCTCGTGGCACCCCTGTTCCATCCTCATGGCAACCCAGGGTGGCCACAGCACCCAGTTTGGGAACCACTGATCTACAGAACGCAGGCTCCTTGCAGTTAATACAAGTAACAAATGTGCTCCTCAGTACAAACCTTTCACTTTCTATCTACTTGAAGTACATTGTCAGAGTACTTCCTGCCATCTAAATCAATGGGGACTGAACACAAATTATGCTTTTATTTTTTTTAAAAATGATTAACTACATTTGCAAAAAAAAAAAAAAATTCTGGCTTGTTCAATCTGTCTGTACAATAGAAAAACACTAATTCAATTTATTTGTGTCATAATTTGAGGTGGTGCAGTATAGAACCCAGCTGCTTTCATTATCAAACCAGTAACTCTGCAACTAATTCCACACTTATTCTCTCTCCCTCCACACACACACACATACACATACACACACACACATACACACACACACACAACACTTATTACCATGCTTACCTCCCTCACAGCCTCTGTTCATGCTTATTTCTCTGCCACTTAATTGCTTTTTGTGGTTCTATTTTTCTATCTTGTGGTTCATGTTATCTCATGTAGCAGTGTATTAGCTTATCATGTTGACTTTTTTTGGTGTATTTGAGATGATTTTCATAACCCAGCTGGTTGTTATTATCTCAAGTGCACAGATTATTGTGCAGCATCTCTATCATATTTTCTCACTTTATCCTTCAGCTGCTGTTTTATCAAGGCACAAAGAAAATTTAAGCTTTAGAAAATATTCTGTGTTTCTTATCTGTACCACCAAATGCAAATACATAGTGAGAGACAACGTTTTCATGTTTACTCCTTTACACTAAAATATGGATTTCACATTGAACAATAAATATATCTGATATTGTTTATGGTTCCTTGTTCATCCTACATGATGAAACATGACATAAATTATTTAGGTGAACATATTTTCTCACTCCCCTTTACTGATATATAACCATGCAGATAGTTTAGTTGTATTTGTCCAGGTATAAAGTTATCTGTTTATGCCTTCACCCCAATATAATGGAAAGGAATTTGGTTTGTGGTGCTTTTAGTTGAACTTACCCTTTAAAGAAATTCCATCTGGGCTCATTCTGTAGCCCAGCAGATTTAAGTGTCATTGTGGGACACTGCTTCCCAACCTTTTTAGGCTTATGACCCTTTATATTCATGACCCCGTGTCACAGTTTGCATATATCTATGAGCTGTGAAAAGTTTAACCAAACCAAACCCTTCTCAGATTGTTTCATCTGAAAAATTTGTGAAGTGCTGAAGAGGTAAAACTGGTATGTGTTTCACAAGAGAAAAGCAAATATTTGAAAAAAAAAAGTCAGAAAAATAAACAAAGTTTGGGGTAGCAGTGGTGATCTTTTTATTTCCTATCTTGTGACCCTTTGGGGAAGCGTGTATCAGAATGTCTTGGTTCGATGTTGTAGTAGCACCAAAATGTAAGTTCTTATGTCATATAATGAAAAAAATCTGCAAAGTCATTAACTCTGATAAATTGGGATCATGTGACCGCTACTTACATCAGAGCCGTAGTTGATAGCCAGGGTCTTAAGGGCCCAGGGGAGACCAAGCCCCACCAAGATGTCAAATACGTTGCTGCCGATGGAGTTGGACACTGCCATGTCTCCCATTCCTGCACACACAATCAGAGAAGGAGTTGTACAGCAGCAGAAACAGAGGAGACAGGAAAAGGTCCCAAGAGACTGTATGAAAGGAAAGGTGTTTGGGCAATGAGGAGACAGGAAGGTGTGTGTGGGGGGGGGGCGGTGACAAGTTGAAATGTAGGTAGGTCAACACAGGTGAAATCAGTGGAGCTATGTATCCAACTGACATCCCAGAGAAACAAGGATGGACGGACTAAACTGCGGTGGCGAGCGCGTGTCTCCCAGTGAGCCCCCGCAGACAGACAGACAGAACCGTTTAAATATTTGATGACAGGAACAAGAATAAACACAGATGAAAGGATGGAGGAAGGGACCCTATCGCGCTGTCTTCCCTCACCGCCCCCCTTTCTTTTACAGCCTCACCACAGGGACGGAAGAGGGACGGTGGAAAAAGATGACAGGCCCACGATCTTTACCCTTCCATACACTCCTCCCTGCCCATCTCTATCTCTGTCATCCCCCTCTCCTCTCCTCTCCTCTCCAGCTCTTTGATAGTTGCTTCACTTTGATTCTCTTGTTTGGCTTCTATCGGGCCGTAGGTGTGTGTGTGTATGTGTTAAATGACAGCTTGGTAATCTGTCATTTTGTGTGTGTGATTACCTTGTCGTGCGACAATGAGGCTGGCCATGCAGTCAGGGACGCTGGTGCCGGCTGCCAGGAAGGTGATGCCCATGATTACATCTGGGATACCGAGTGTGAAGCCTATCACTGTTACCTGACAGAGAGACAAACACAGGGACGGACTATTACTGCTTATATTTTGGCAGTTATGTGTGTTCTTTTTACTTAGGTTGACAGGAGGAAGACGGGAACAGTATGAGACAGGTTTTGAACCCAAAATGATGTTATGATGTATTCATTAATTTTGCACTTAATTGAAAAATAAAAGGAAAAATCATTACTTTAGTTCTCAAAAACCCAAAGCTGCACTATAATCAATATTTTCTAAACTAACAATGGATCAAATGTCCAATGTAAAATATATTGCCCACAGTGACAAACTGACAATGAAATTTCACCTTACTCTAGTTCCTCTGAACTCTATGAAGCTTTTTAGCGCCTTTTAGCAAAATTATTTCATTTTCCAGCCTGCAATTATTACCCTCATTTCCAGCAGCAGCAGGCAGCTGTTTTCAGCTAAAAAGCTCTGATAAATTCACGCTACCTAAGCAGCACTAAACAGCAGACAGACAGCAACTAGCGTTAGCTGATTAATATGGTGGAGCACATAAATGCTCCACTATATTCACTGCCTTTTAGCTTCCTTTAGCATAAATGCTAAATAAAGAGGCAGATATTTTATGTTGCTCCATGTATGCTGAATGTGTACATAGTTAGCTAACAATTATTAGCTAAGAGGTTCACCATTTCAACTTTATAAGTCAATTTATTTGACTTATAAACTTTATAAGGTGTTAATATGGCAGTGTTGAGATTACAGCTTGTCCTGCTGCAACCAAGTGGCCTAAAAATCTATCACTGTAACTTTAAAGCTTATTTTATTTCAGGTTGACTCCAGATAAATGCTAATGTTGCTCCATGTCTGCTGGATGTGTAGGTTAGTTTGCCACCACATCAGCCATATCAACTTTACAACAGCCATTACACGGTTGACATATTATGGCCTTGTAAAGTTGATATGGCTAATGTGTTAGCAAACATTGTCTAATTACACATCCAGCAGACAAGGAGCAACATTAGCATTAATTTGGAGGCGTGCTTCTGTCTCTGTCCACATGATGAATGTAAGTCCAATATCAGTTTTTCTTTTAGCTTTTTTTTTTTTTTTGGTCTCTCTTTAGCGGCTAAATGCTCCTCTATATTCACCAGCTAGTTACTGCTGCTGCTGTTGCTGTTTGGTACCTCACAGGTAGTGTAAAGGGTTGATAGAAGTGGTGAGACTGAACTGAAACAGTGAAGTTGCTGCCAGTAAAACCAACATAATGTAAAACCACAATGAGCCAAAAGACACTAAAACCCTCCGTAGAGCTACTAAGTGCAGCTTTAAAATTCTAGTAAATTTAAGAGAAGATACAGAGACACACACCTGTATGCTGTTACAGCACAGCATTTGTGAAAATGAACAATATAGTAGTAGTTTACCAGCTGCCATTGCTGCTTTCTTGAAAGCCGTTATCCCCATTTGCACTTTAAGTAGCATGTGACTCCTTTTTTTGCACTGCTCAGGGTGCAAATGACAAGAATAAAGCCAGTATTGATTTTGTTTGCAGTCTCTTCTTGTGTATTTTTTTGTCTGCACTTGTCAGTATGGTATTAAATTTCCCTTATTACCTATTTTCTCTGATATTCCTTCTCTACCAGCCTTTACCAAATGACAATATCCAATCATTTAATCAACATTTGTATGGTTGGGGCTACTTGTTATTATTTTCACATGTTAATTGCAAATGGAGATATGACAACAATATGACAAATAAAAATAACTTATTATCATATAGGCTTTTGCAGACTAGCAGATTATTCTTGTTCCTTTAATAGATGTTTGACCGTAACTGTGCAGAATGATGTTATCTGCTGAAGGGGGAAGGTTTCTCTGTGCTCACCTTAAATCTAAGTCTAAGGCACGTACCTATGAACGTGATGATTTTGGACTTTTTACTGATGTGCTTTTTTTGTGGAAAAAGCATATCAGACACATACACTATATTGCCAAAAGTATTGGCTCACCTGCCTTGACTCACACATGAACTTAAGTGACATCCCATTCTTAATCCATAGGGTTTAATATGAAATCGGTCCACCCTTTGCAGCTATAACAGCTTCAACTCTTCTGGGAAGGCTTTCCACAAGGTTTAGGAGTGTGTTTATGGAAATTTTTGACCATTCTTCCAGAAGTGCATTTGGTCAGACACTGATGTTGGACGAGAAGGCCTGGCTCTCAGTCTCCACTCTAATTCATCCCAAAGGTGTTCTATCGGGTTGAGGTCAGGACTCTGTGCAGGCCAGTCAAGTTCATCCACACTAAACTCTCTCATCCATGTCTTTATGGACCTTGCTTTGTGCACTGGTGCACAGTCATGTTGGAACAGGAAGAGGCCATCTCCAAACTGTTCCCACAAAGTTGGGAGCATGGAATTGTCTAAAATCTCTTGGTATGCTGAAGCATTCAGAGTTCCTTTCACTGGAACTAAGGGGCCAAGCCCAGCTCCTGAAAAACAACCCCACACCATAATCCCCCCTCCACCAAACTTTACACTTGGCACAATGCAGTCAGACAAATATCGTTCTTGTGGCAACTGCAGAAACCCACTCGTTCATCAGATTGCCAGATGGTGAAGCACGATTCATCACTCCAGAGAATGCGCTTCCACTGCTCTAGAGTCCAGTGGTGGCGTACTTTACACCACTGCATTCAACGCTTTGCATTGCACTTGGTGATGTATGGCTTGGATGCAGCTGCTAAACCATGGAAACCCATAATGAAGTTCTCTACTCACTGTTCTTGAGCTAATCTGAAGGCCACATGAAGTTTGGAGGTCTGTAGCAATTGACTGCAGAAAGTTGGCGACCTCTGCGCATTATGTGCCTCAGCATCCGCTGACCCCGCTCTGTCATTTTACGTGGCCTACCACTTCATGGCTTAGTTGCTGTCGTTCCCAATCGCTTCCACTTTGTTATAATACCACTGACAGTTGACTGTGGAATATTTAGGAGCGAGGAAATTTCCCGACTGGACTTGTTGCAGGTGGCATCCTATCACAGTACCCCGCTGGAATTCACTGAGCTCCTGAGAGTGACCCATTCTTTCACAAATGTTTGTAGAAACAGTCTGCATGCCTTGGTACTTGATTTATACACCTGTGACCATGGAAGTGATTGGAACACCTGATTTCAATTATTTGGATGGGTGAGTGAATACTTTTGGCAATATAGTGTATTATTTCAAGCAGAGTAAGTTTATGTCTTAAAGCATGTGTGGATGGGGATCTTTTAGAATGGGTTATAGCCTTTTATGGCTCCAGGATTTCATTCTAGTTTGTGTCTCTCCTTTAACCTCATTTTATTTTATTCATTTAATGCTCATTTTTAAAGACTCAAGTATGTATCATGAACCAATGCCACGTACCACAGCCTTTATAGCCTAAGCTGATTTGCAATGCCTTTCTCTATATGGGCTTTTAAAATACATATCATCTGATTATGAAACAAAAACAGTAAACTGTTGCTCTCCAATATAACTGGCCTGCATGGCTTCCTATTTAGTTATTTTAAACTTCTTTTCATGTCTGTCTTTCTGTTATTCTGTCCACCTCTCTACACATTTGTTTTTCTACGCCTGTCTCTTTGCCTGGATCCATGTTTGCACCTCCCTCTGTTTACTCCCGGTGCTCACCATCCAGACCATGATGTAGGAGAAGCCAGCGATCCACAGGGTGGAGAAGACGAAGGACAGCATGAAACAGTTCTCCCAGCGAGGTGTGGAGCAGTTGGGCACGGTGAAGTACAGCAGCAGGCACAGAGGCCAGGCCAGCAGCCACTTCAGCTTGTTACACACACCAGCTGCATACACACAGAATGTACGAGGTAAGGAAGGAAAAAAATCTTAACCTGATAAACTCAAAATTAAATTTTGATAAAGACATGATTTAATTAAAACACGCTTGATTTGATAAAAATCTTAACTGTTGCATCAGCAGCTAGCAACATCAATGAAAGATAAATAGCAAACACAGTTGTGATGAACAAAAAATAAAAAAGTTCCATGTTTTAACCAAATCATTCCTCATTAACAAAACATGATAAAAACTTAAGAGCACCTTTATCTATTTGGTTATGATTTCATCAAAAATGGATTTTAAAATGCCTGCAGTTGTGTCTGAATGATGTGCTGATTAATGGAGATTGTCTCTGTGCAAGACAAACACTGTGGTGGATTGAAACACAAGAGACTGGTAGTGGAATAGACACTGAAGGAGAGAGTGTCCTGTCCTGCAATTTGGGGAAAAAAATTCTTTCACTTGTACCTCAAACAATCCAACAGCAACCATTCGAAAACTTGTATTGTAAGACGAATGTACCACATTTTCATGACCACAAATACAAAACGTGAAGCTCCCACATTAAAGGAAAAGTTGAAGATTCACTTTCTTTGCAATCTCATGTCTGTACGTTGAGTACGAGGCTAGAGGCAGGAAGTTGTTATATTGCTTAGCATAAAGACTGGAAGGAGGGGGAAACAGCTAGCCTGGCTCACTCCAAAGTAAAAAAAACACTTACCAACACACCTAAAGCTAACATGCTGTACCTTGTTTGTTAAATATGTACATAAACAGAAAGGCTAAAAAGACAAACTGTGGTTTCAGCAGGAGTTACATGCTGGAACTATTCCAGTCTCTATGCTAAGCAAGGCTAACCACATCCTGACTCCAGCTCAAACGTAGATAATGACATGAGCTTCATATCAATCTTCTCATCTCAAACTTGGAAAGAAAGCATATATAAGCATTTTGTCCAAAATGCTTTCAACTACAATGACACAAAGTAGAACTATTCCTGTCAGATCCATCTCCAACTAGTACCTGGGCACTGGAAGGGTACAAAGGGTCCCTCTCCATCCTCTTCTTCCTCCTCTTCATCATTCTCGTTGTTCTCGTTGTCCTCATTCTCCGTCTCGTTGCCCGCCTCTCGCTCGTCATGATGAGCGTTTGCACCCCTCTCTGCCCCAGACAGCCCGTTTTCTATGCCCCGCCTGCTCCCTCCTTTCACTGGGACGTCAGAGTCGCCATTGGTTAAAGTCCGAGTGTTGATTAGACGCTGCCTCTGTATCATGAACACACACGGTTACAGAAACACACACATCACTGTACACATAGGCTCTGAGTGAAGCATATTTCACTAATGGAAATTCTACCTAAAAGTCTCCCTCCACTCAAAAATGTGTTTTTTCTCTGTGCTCACCTTAAAAGTTGAGCACCTACAAGCATATTCATTATGCATTTGCATATTCATGAAATCAGAATTTTTCAATTACACAGGAGGAACAGATATCATTTTAAGAACTTATCTGTGGAATAAACATATCAGACCCAAATTATTATTCAAAGCAGAGTATGTCTATGTCTTAAAACATGTCTAGAATGTGTGAATTAACATTTATTAATTGGTGATTTATTAAGTGTTAACTAATCACATCATCTTGTAGTAATCAAGAAGCGACTTGATCATTTGTTATTGGTGAGCAACAGGAATTCATGGTACATCCTGATTCATTCATGCATTAAATCATTGTAACTCATGCATTAAGTATTACTTTAAGTGTATGTTTTTTACCCTTAATATAAAGTGTTAGCATTAATGTTATTAAAGTCAATTGTGATTTTGGATGGCATTTCACCCAATTCTTCTAAAGAAAACCTATCTGAGTTTAGGAGGGTGATAAACTATAAGAAGGAGTGTGGCAGGAGACGCAGACTTAAGGTGGACTTTCAGGAAGTGAAGGCTGAAAGGTCTTTTTTTTTTATATCAATGGCTTCAACAAGCGAAATTTGAGGGTTAGGGTTTCATTTGTAAAACAGCAAATGAAACGTAGTCATTCTTCTGGACACGGCATCTTGGTCTAGTCCTTGAAAAATATAAATAACTAGTAATGCCTGGAATCCTCAGCACTGAAGCTGATTTGTCGGCTGGGGTCTGTGTGAAGCACCAGATTACCTTGTTAAAGAGTCTGTCTTTTCCCTCAAAGAAAAACACACTGCAGCCTGTTTCAAATTGAAAATGGCAGCAATCTCTTTTTCCATCAAACGTGCAGCTGTAGTGTGCCTCTGTGTGTGTCCTTACCTCGGTGATGAGCATTCGTGAAGCCATGGTGAGACGGGTTCTCGGGGAGAAATGGCTGGTGATCATGATCCTCATGCCTGCCTCAGAGAAGGACAGCTGGTGGGGGTAAGCTGACAGCAGCTCGTCCACCATCAGCACCGACGGCTTCCTGTGGTGGTTTGCTGTTGACACACGCAAAAACACACAAGCACACACACATGCATGTAATCACACAATATATGTACATGTGTACTCATGACTACTAGTAGACATGTCCATGCATTCTCCACCATGTTATATATGTGCAAGAACATACAGTACATCTTAGTAGCACACAATCAAATCCTCAATGATAGAGTGGACTGAATGTATTCCACACAGCTGGCTGCCTCACATTTAATCATGCAACTCTGCAGTCAAAATGTGACGCTTAACCATTTCTTATCTCTTTAACAGGTATCACCTTGTGCCAAAAAGACATGAGTACATGGTTAGGCAGTAAAGAGTTTGTGGGGTAAGACTTGATTGAGTGAAACTATGATTGTTTGCAGTAAAAGGCTGGTTTCGTAAAGATATGATGGGTCTATAGAGAGCCAGTTCTGCTCTAGAAGTAAGAAAACCTGATTAAAAATTCCATTGACATTTGTAGTAACGTAAATGACTAAAAATCCAGCCTTGGAACAGAGCCACAACAGTATTTTGTGTTGTTCGCTCTATATGTTTGTATAAAGACAGTAATTTAAAAAAAATCTATTATAGTTGTGTATTCAGTATCTCTGTTTTTAGCTGCCTTTAACAAACCCAATTACCCAGAAGCCCTAGACCATTGTGGGTTAACATCATATCTGAGTTATCGTAAATATGAATTTCCCGCTTGTAAATAGTGTTCACGTCAGCATCCAAGTTGTAATAACGACTGAGAAACTCTGAAAGTTCTGGCTTGAAACTTAAACAAACATGTTTAGCCTAGCTAAATGTTAACCAGGCTTGGCCAAGACTGTCAGCGCCAAGAGCTGATACATTAACCTGCTGAGAAGAAGAGGAAAATATAACTCAATTATTGGTTTGCTCAAAATGCTATAGAGAGAAAAGGAAAGGAAAACATTTGGAGATCATGTGTAGCCTTTTTGACATTTTCCCTCCAATGTTAATTATTCCTAGATTCATCTTTTTTTCAGTAAATTGTAATTGTAACAGGTATTTTTTCATTCCTCCACAGTTCTGTGCTGGGGTGAAGCACGGTTACCCAGAATACACTCAATTGCTCCTACTTAAAGGATACAAGGTTCAGATTTTTAGTCTCACTTTTACTGAAGAAAAAGAACCTAGATCCAGTTGTCATTAGTAACTACAGATCAATTTCAAACCTTCCTTTACTTACTTCTAGGTTGTATAAAGTTGTATATAAACATCTGGACAATTACATTTTCATCCACAGTGTATACACTGTGTTCCAGTCTGGTTTCAGCTGTAATCACAACACTGAAACAGCCCCTATCAGAGTAACAAATGACCTTAAGATCAGCAATGATTCAAAAATACCTGTTTTAGCTATGCTTGACCTAACCGCTGTCTTTGACATGGTTCATCATGACATTTTCATTGACAGAATTCAGTTATGAGGCCTGTTCTTCACTGGTTTTCTTCCAACATAAAGAACAGGGGTTCCACAAGGCTCAATCCTTGGGCCACTGCTTTTTAAAATGCACATGCTTCCACTTGGCAACAATACAGGGAAACGTCATTCATATGTGGATGACAAAACTACTTCTTATAGCTATTGCTCAACTATTACATTATTGGGTAAAGAAATAATGCTGGATTTGAACTTGGGAAGATTTCAACATAATTTAGACTCTTATTCAGTAAGGTATTACTGCTATATAAAGTAAGGAGCTACAAGGCTTTAGAGTTGGTAAGAAGAACTGTGGAACTTACTGTATTACTATAGCATAATATACATAACATACTGACAATAGGAAGAATCCCTGTTAGACAAAAATTGTACCTTTCTTCAGTAGAACAGCAGTAGCATCACAGCCATCGTCGAGTTCAGCATTATTGGCTGCTCCGTTCCTCAAACTGGGCGAATTCTTCTTCCGCCTCTCCAGAAAACGAACCACATAGGAGTTCAACCTGGAAGACACGTCAGGTAAATTCAGGTCCAACACTTAAGAATTGCCCCCGTGACTGGTTTTCTCAATCAGGAACCTTCCATCCTTTAAAAAAGCCAGTTGTTTCAACTCTGTTACATTGTCACACTTACTTCATGATCAAAATGTAGACGAAATACATCAGAATCAATGTGAGAGCTTCCCACCTGGAAAACACAGTGCAGATCAATCAACTATGTGAATTACTTTGTGAATTGTAATTTACAGCTGTAAGTGAAAGTACTGATTGTCTTGTAGTGATTGTTAAGCAATCAATACTTCTATAAATTAGACTTACCAAACCACTTTTTCATCATATATGAACTGTAATATGGAAGAGAAAAATTAGAGAAGTAAAAATCATGGACTTGAATATGTCATCAGTATGGACTAGGATGACCATTTTTACAGCGTGTGTGATATCAAGCCGTTTCTTACCACTATAAGAGCAGAGATAGACAGGGTGTAGTAGACAGAGTCTCTGAGCAGAGGCCAGCAGGACAGACGAATTGTCTGGGAGACAGACAGACAGGGAGAAGGAGTGAGACAGTAATAAAACTTGTAGACACTGAACTACATTTTTTGTCCTGTTGGGTAACACATCCCGCAAGGTACTCACTACTGTGCACTACTAACAAGATAAACCAGGCTCTGTGTGTGTGTGTGTGTGTGTGTGTGTGTGTGTGTGTGTGTGTGTGTGTGTGTGTGAGTGTGTGAGAGTCTTATGTAATATGCAATTTAAATTGGAAAAAAAATCTTTCAAGTATGTTTCTCCTTTCCTTGTGGGATTACAGCGGTGAACGGGACAGATAGCATTTTCTGACTCACACACTTCTGCTGCAAAATAAATGGAGTTATGTAGAAAGAGAGTGTAGTTTCCATCCAAGGTTTTTGATGTGAACTGTAATGTATCAACTTGAGCACACTGCTAAAAATGTTCAGTTGCTTGAGGCAGAGAATTAAAAAAACAAATCTTTTTTTTAAAGAATAAATACTGCCACAGGCTTGAGAGAGACAGGTCTGGTCTTTGTCTGGCTATTTGTTGGTTTACTTTCATTGTTCTCATGGACACATGTTGGTTTACTTTTATTGTTCTCATGGACACATATTTAATAATGGGTTTTTTTGGTTTTTTTGTACTGTACCTGTACGGCAAATATCCCACACACTCCAATAATGCAGAGGATGTTGAAGACGGCCGAGCCCACGATGGTGCCGACCCCGACATCCCCTTTAGTGATGAACACTCCTGCACAGCACACACAAAAACACTGATTACTGCACAGGACAAGCTATCAGCTCACATTTTAGGGATGAATCCTATTTGTTTTGGGTTTTTTTGATTGTATTGAGATGGTTCTGTGGTGTGAGTACCAAAGTGCTGTATTTACACTGCTTATTGTAACAGAATAATAATTTAGTTAAGATTAATAATAACAATATTTTTCAATTTCAGCAAATCTACACATTTTAATTTTTTTTTTTTTTAATTTGGCTCAAATTAAAAAAAATGACATATATATAAACATAGAATATTCATTGAATAAGCCTAATGCCGTTCACAGTATCATAATAGCCCAAGTCAGTGTTTCTCAACCTGGGGATCCACAAGATCCCACAAAAACATCTGGTCACCAGATTAAAGGAATAGAAAAGAAAATATAATATAATATAAAGAAATATACAGAAAATCCTTCAAATAAGGTGGAACTGCTCACAACTCATGTTCACATGAGTTGTTCACAGTATAATGAAAAGTCATAAGCAGACATTGTATCATTTTCATAAGCCAAAATGTTAGGGACCAAAATATTGTATATACACAAACCACAAACAATGAATAACAATTATTAGGTTCTACTAAATTTAATGAGGTTAACATATGTCATTTCTGCTGCAGGAGCCGCTTGAGACTATGATGTAGCACAAAAATTAAATGGAAAAAATATAAAAAATGCACAAAACAATTTGCATGTGGTACACTGTCAGCCTTTCTCTTCTTTTCTATATTTCTCCAATCTTAAGTGGAGGTCTAATACAAGTAAAAGACAGTTATTAATGTTAACTGTTAAACATGAGTCTTGCAACTTTGCTGCTATAGATATGTTACTGTGAGCTATAAGCATATGATGTGTATACACATGCATGTAGTCACACACATGCACATCATACACATGCATACAAATTTATGGCTACGTGTGTGTGTTATTCTTACCAATGACAGAAGTGAACAGTTCAGGAGCTGAACTGCCTGCTGCCATGAAAGTCGCTCCTGCAACATCCTCACTCAGATGAAGACGCTGATGTTAAGAGAGTCACAGAAAGAGACACAAAAAGGAATGAACGAATGAAAGAAAAGCATTTTCTGAACAGAAATGCATCTCAAAGCATTACTAAGAGAGTTCTTGTGTGGTGACGTAAGCTCAGGGGAAGTGCAATAATAACTTGCAGTGCTCTCTTACCTCACATATCTTGTCTAGTGAGGGGACAAAGTAGTCGTCACACACCAAGGCCAAGGCATAGAACATGTAGACTGCCTGCAGGGGCCAAAACACACACACATACACACACATAGGTGAGGAACAACACACACATGGCCAGGACACATGCTGAAAAAACATTGGGTATTAAAGCTCCATTGTTCTCTGTTTACAGTGGAATCACAGCTACAGCCATCATTCATCTGATAATACTTACTTTACTAGTGTCTTACACTGAAAAGGCTCAATAATTATTTTAGCTTTTAAACAGTGTAATACAGACTTGTCCAGATGAGTGCTGAAAGAATTGACTTGAAGGATACAGCAGAGAAGATGCTGAGGAGGTCTGTCTGATCAAACTTGTCAATATTCAAGCATGTCGCAGAGTGCAAGCCAAGTGTCTCATCTACTGACCAACGCAGGGAGTGGTGAGTTATTCCAAATTCACACTTGAAGCAACACAAAACTGACTGGATGCAACCATGTCATTTACTGTAAAAGTAAGCCTAGTAGAAGAATGTATTAGTGGACTTGACTTTAGCTACATGACTGTTTATTTTGGTTTAGAGTGTGAATTAGTTCTTAATCCCTTCAGCAGCAGCAGCAGCTGTGGTGCTGAAAGGACAGCAACTGCAGGCTGAATAACATGTCTGTTCAACAGACGAGGTAACAGGGCAGAGCAGGGCAGTACGTAATCTTTCAGTATTGGCTATATAAATTAGATTTACTGCTGCACTCTGGGCATGCAGGCTGTCAAAAATACATTAATGTGCTTTGTTAAATCCTTGAAAAAACACAGCATTGTGAGCAAGTGAACTATGGAGGTATATGAACAAATACATGGCAGCCAGCAGTTTCAATCACTGGTGTCCATGAAAAAAAAAAAACACTATAAGACAGTCTGTAAAGCAGGACATTTTTTGTTTATTTGAGGCTTGTTCAGTTGTACAATTAATTAATGTATTGTCTTGACTAATTTTACACCTACAGTAAACTGGGTGTAGGCTGTATTATGGAATATTTCCTGACTACGACTGATGGCTGGCATGTGGCCTTAGACCCATATAGTATAGAAAAATAATGCACTCTGCAGAGCCTATTGATCTCATGCGTCTCAGCAACAAGAAAAGTGCTCAGACACTGTTGCTTTGTCTTTTAACTTCCTGTCTACACCAGAAGTGTAAATGTGCTGTGTTGTGTACTTTGAATTTTGCTGCTTGTGATCAACTTGTACCTACATTTCAGCAAATATCTGAGCAATTTGACAATAGAATGTATAATGTGAAGGACTGCCATAGCTGGAAGAAAATAAGACTTCTTCTATACCAGTCTTACAAACATTGAGTGTTAATTACATAATTTCTCCCACACATATCAGCTGCTCTGATGTGACTGAGCTGACTGGACAGAATGTGTTGGTATTTGTGTTTTATTTTGTGTTTATAACAATATGATATCATAATAGAAGTTGTCTAAGTGTAAGTGTCGCTGTTCAAAATGTGCTAATACAATATTTCTTCATCCCTAATGCAGTGCACAGTGCAGACATTGAGCTACTGCTGCAACACAAAGCAAGCTAGCTGGGCTAGCTGTAAACTAATGTTAAATATCTGCAAATATTGTCCTTTTAATCTGATGTGTTATCTGTGGCAGTATCTGGTCACATGACCTCCTAAAATATGTGGATGTGACTTTTGTCTCATATAGCCAAGAATAGCAACTGTAAGATAAGAGACATAACAGGAAATGGAACAAAAAAACTGGCAGGTAGCAAGTGGAATAATCAACTCCAAACCATGCAGTTAAAAATAGAGAGAAAGAAAAAAAAGGAGTAGGGAAGTGCATATATAATATAATTATATTTATTATACTATGATTATACAGCTTGCCATGGATTATCTCTACTATCCCGTCCCTAAAAGAAAGTAGAAATTTTAAGTAATTTCAATGGCTGGATACAGGGATTACACTTTGCTTTGCATGTATAAAAAAGGGAAAAACTTTTAGATGGTTGTACATAGATGTCCATCAGATGGACTTCTCTTAAGAGACAGTTTGGCTCGACATATTTGTTGATATGTAAATATAAAAGGGGTATTCCTTCTTCAGAATGGCTTAAAAATGAACTTTTTGTTACTATTTACATTATCTGTTGAAGTGACATGGATTGTATACTGAGGATAAATAAACAGATTAGGACTCCACAAAGATGAAAGTAGTGTTATTATAATTCAGGTTACAAAATCACATAATCGCTGTTTGGCCTGTAGAGCAGGTTTGATGTCTGAATCCTCAGACAGTCAGTCAGTGTGTCCTCACATCACACATAAGCCTCTGCTCAACATCTGCCAAACACGTCCACATTACGCCACACTGGCAGTCAGCTCACTGGGAAGTTACACTTTAGTGTAGTCTATGTGTGTGTGTGTGTGTGTGTGTGTGTGTGTGTTAGTTTAGGGCTATATTCTAAATTCTCAAATTTCTGCTGCTATGTGCCTAAACTACAGAGAGAACCAGGCATTTATTTGAAACACAATACATATCAATTATATTAAATAGTCTAAAAACTATAGACTATTAAAAAGTCAGAATTTAAGGGTGCAGTGTGTAGAATTTAGTGGCATCTAGCTTAAGTTTGTTGCAATGTGCACCCTCACCACTAGATGCCACTAAATCCTACACACTGCACCTTTAAAATAATTGAAGACAAAGATATGTGATAGATGCATGTTGAGGAAAAATAAACAGACAATTTAATCTTGCGATATACACAATTATTTTCCTTTATTAGTGTTAATTTGCAGTTGTTTTTAAACATTTTTACATGTGAACTTAAGAGGTTAGCTCAGACAGCCAATCAGGTATCAGTTTCCATCTTGTGATGTGACAAAACCTATGTGCAAAGGGTTTCACTTCCTTTTGAGCCACAGCAAGAAGTGAATTTAAGAACCCTACTATGGCAAAGGCATAACCCACACCACTCTGCCTCTAATTGGCTTGGCCTGACGATAAATAGATAAATAATAATAATAATTATAAATAAATATAAAAGAAAAAAACAAACAAGAATAACGAATAAATATATCCTGTTAACTAAAGAACCAAATGAGTGAAACATTTCTGTTTGTGGCCTTTCTAGTGATCAAGTTTACTGTAAATAAATGGACTGCATTTAAAAGAAATTATTACAGCTTAAAAATTTTGAGCAAATTTGCCAAAGACAGCAGAAAAAGCAAAAACTTCCTGTTCTTCCAGCGAGGGCTACGTGAGAAACGTTATTGTCAAGCCAAGCCAATCACAGGTCAGGTATTTGGACCTACCTACAGTTTGAGCCTGGATATTGTTGGATGGTTGATGGCGAGCTACAACCCAATGGAGTGGAGTGATAAACTCAGTTGCATGCAGAAGATTAAAACCCAGGACTTCAAAGATTTTGTCTCTGCACACATATGACCAACACATTCTACAGTGTGTTAGGACAAACCATTATCACTTCCACAGTGGTACAAACAGAACTACCAGCTAGTTCTGGATGATATGTGTTGGACGCAAGGATTGAGTTCACATCAGTGACTGAAGGAAGTTGGGATCTAATTGAATTTTGAATCTAAAGACTTATTGGCAAATTAGAATTTTGTGTATTTTTTCATTTAACTTTTCATTAAGAGGAAGAGTTGTTCTTCCAAAAGGAGATATTGTGTCAGAGTGTTGATTCCAGTGTATTGTTTGCTCCATCCTGGCTCCGTAATCTATCTTAGTATCTTCTGATTTTCTGCTCCATAGTAAATATCACACCTAGTATATTCACCACAGCCTTTATTAGCAGCCTTTTAGTAAAAATGGTTACACACCAGACTTAATTCTCCTGTTTATGAGTTTTTATTTTATTTTGTCATATTTGACTAAGATGCACAATGTACATGTCCACAGCATTATTATACAACTACACACTTGTGTCATAGTACCACTCTGCTGCTCTGACTTTCTCTTTTTAACAGAAGTGCTGTTTTCACTCATTAATAAACTCCAGTCACTTCTACTTTGCTGTTTTTTTTGTTTTTTTTTGTGAGACTGGTTACTACCATTAATTTCAATCTCTTTTTACGCAGTTTTTTTTAACTACTGTTAAGTTACTATCAATGATTCTCACCACTTCTGTAATGTAATGTAAGAAAACATTGTTGAGTTTCATTATTGGTAGCATAACATAAAAAACAGCACAGAAGAGTTTGAAATTAATTTGTGAATGAAAACAATATTTCTGCCGTCCTTTATTCACCACCAGCCTTTATTTATTCCTATCATTTGAATACTGGATTTTATTTGAGAATTTATACTATTTTTGAATTTCAATTGTATGGCTGCTGGTCATGGCTGGATTAACCTGTTAAGGGGGCCCTGGGGCAAAACATGTGCTGTTGGGCCCCAAATGACACCCCCCCAGCCCCTAACTACTGCCCTCTGCGCAATGTGTATGTTATCTGATTGCAACCTATAATCCACTGCTGGAATAATACTTCAATTGTGTTAGTTTGTTATATTTTGCAACTTTATTTAGGAATATTCACCATGTGAGAATAATATAAACTGAAATAATAAAGCTGAAAAACTAGATTTTGACACAGGTTCCCTCCACCAATTGACATGCAGTGAATGTGGGACTTTTGGGGCCCCCTGGGGTCTGAGGCCCTGGGACAGTCAATGGTCAAGATTAGTAACATCTTAGTGTTAGCTTTAGTGTTACTGAATGCATCTCACAAATATAGCTAAATCACACTGTATGTACTGTATATATGCTATATATAGTGTTCAGTATATGGTTTTATTTAAATCAGAGCAGTCTGCACAGTGATTTGCTGCTGCATAAAAAGCCTTAAAGACATATCTCAGCACTGATAAAGCCCTGGTAGGAGGAAATATCAGCAGTAATTATTATTCATCAGTTGGCATTTTTTGAATCATTTTTCAAACTGTGTATTATTAAAGGCCTTTTTCTGCAATCTCAGCTTCCCTGTTTCCTTCTCAGAGGCCTTTTACAGTGTATCCAATGTTGTATCGTTGATTTAAACCTCCACAAAGAAGAGAGCAAGAGCTACTTTGGAAATGCAGTGACTATATCAAACCTGAGCACCCTGTACTAAGTGTGTATATGCAGTAGTGCAGGTGACACTCACACAGAGGACATGCAGACCCACTGCTCCATCAATGCGCTCCTGGTTGGTGAAGTAATCCCTGGGGAACTCATGGATTGCTGCAGGGAAAAAAAACAAACAAACACACACATGCTCAAACACTGAAAGGAGAAAAAAAAAGAAATAAATATGAACTGCAGGTGAAGGAAGATATCCTGAGGGACTCATGTGGAATGTCTCATCAACCAAACAACCACAAATAAATAAACAAATAAATAAAATCAAGGTGACGAGCAGATACGAGTCAAATGGACGACTGAGCTCAAGTGAACTTAATATCCAGTGAGGAGGAGGAGAAATAGAAGCAGAACAATGAATTCAAATAAAACTGTGTGTGGGAATCTGAGGATAAACACTGAGGAACAGAAGTCATGTCTCATTTTTCATGATCTGTTTCATCTCTTTCATGAGCTCCTTTTGCCTGTTAGCAATCTGTCAAAAATCTCTAAATGCCAATTATGACAAAACATTCCCCGGGCAAGTGAAAGACAAAGAAAAAGAATAAAAAGCGGATGTACCTCAATAAACACAGATTTAGTTTGTTTTCCTTTTTAAAATAACTTAACATTTGTGTCTGATTATTTACTGTGTCTGGTTATTTTGGCTATTATAGACCGATGGTTATACATATTAGCTAGAGCCCTAATATATCAAGCAAGGGAGGGCTTCAAGTTATATAAAAAGTCCCATCACCTGTATTCAAGTATTTTATTAGCTTTTGCAATAGATACAAAAACATAATTCAACATAATACGAAATTGTTAATTTATATCAATGAAGAACAAGTAACAGAATGAAACAAAAACAGATCTGGGAACATGGGGGTAGCTATAACAAGTATAACAAGACAGACCAATAGGCTTTCAGGAAAATCAGGCTTTGTCCAACTCTTCCAGTGGCAGAGAAGAATCCCATAAAAAACACCATAAAGCCTTCTAGTGTAAGTCCAGATTCTAGTCTGGGTAGACCTGGTGGGGGAATTCTGGCATCAATGGTTTATGGAACCACTCTCCAATACTTTTTTTATACTTCCAGCAGTTAATTATCGTCTACAAGAACCATTTTGTGAAGTTGAACTGATGTATGATAATACCTATGTATCATTGTGTACTAAACTTGCCCACTGCATCTCTACCTGACCAGCCCACATCCTGTCATCTGTATCTGAATGTCAGTACAAGTTCAGACGATTCATTCACACCGACTATCTGCTTTCTTTGGTCAAACAGCATAATTTTACTTTGTTGGGTTTTTTTCTGTTCACAATTACAACAGAAGCAAGGCTTCAAAACAGCAGCTGTCACTCAGTACAAAGAACAAATCCAATTCAAGTCTGTGTACACCCTGATTTTATTATAGTCATACATAGTGCCTCCAAAATTTCCTCCCAAACTCAACAAGGGTTGGGCTGGTTGAGTGTGAGTCTAAGATCACACTCATTTGTTGCCCTGAAAGTGAGGATGTAGCACAAACACATGCAAAATGGACACACTAAGCAAAAAAACTGATTGTTCTAGATGGAACCAGGCAGTGATGACTTGTCCACTAATGTACTGAGACCTGAGAGTTCCAGGATTTGGAAGTTTCAAAATAATTTGTATTTTGTATTAACAACTTATTAACATAATTAGTTGTTAATAGTTTAGTCAGCAATGATTGTGATAATCAATTACTTATTTCAGTCACTTATAGAAATATAAATAAATAATAATAGACAAGAATCAATGCTATCTATTTACAGTTACCAGCGTCTTAAATAATAGTATTTTATTCTTTTTTGTTTTACAGCATTGGAAATTGAATATATTTGGGTTTTGTGCTGTTGTTCTGACATTTTATCAACAAAATAATCAATCAATGAATGAAGACAATAATCTGCAAATGAATCAATGATAAAAAATAATCATTAGTTGCAGACCTACTTATCTGTCTCAATTCTATTCTAAGCAGCCTTTAGGTCTGTAGTGTAGCAGCATATTCAGAACAGTCAGCATGCAGAGCGTTTTTTGAGCGTGCTGTTGAAGTGTACTATAGAGAGCTGAAGTAAAACCAAAGCTTGTGGGTTCTGTTCCAGAAGTAAGAAAACCTCATTCAGAACCCCATTTACATTTGTAAAAACACAAATAACTGATAATCCAGTCTTGGAACACAACCTTCCTCTGTCATGTTGTCTAGTTTTTACAAGGACAATAATTAAAAAAAAAAAAATTCAATGATTATTCAATGTTCCTTAAAACAACCCCTATTTCTCATAAGCGAGGGGTCACTGTTAGTTCAGACATGTGTGATAACAGCAGGACACAGAGGAGCAATCAGTGTCGTTTTTAGACAGCAGACAAACACAGTTTAAGTGTTGACTTAAAGCGAATATTGGCGATATCCGCATAACGGATACAGACAAAACCAAGTTATGATGACAATTCTTGTTTAACTTTGTTAAAATCACAAAGGTTTCAACCTCTAAAAGCAAGTGCTGTAGTAGTAAACTCCAGTCAACTCATTTTGTCAGAGGAAAGCTGAATGAGAGATCGCCTCGAGTTACAGAAGCTACGTCAGGATTTTGGCACTCTCATCTCTCACGCTGCATTGAATAAAAAAAGTGAAGGCACAACTGCGAATGGTGATGAAACAGCTCCAGTGTTCAACCTTTTAGAAGAGATGAATTGACAGTGTCATTCCAGGGTCACAGCTATTGAATCACATCACAGTTGTCTTGCAGAAGCAGCAAAATCTGCATTTTCATGCACATATTTGGAGTCAGTGAAGTTCTGGTACCAAAAACCTGAACCACAGTAGGCAATGTCCCAGAGTTGAAATGAAACGCTCCACACGTACTCAGCGTGAAGCCGATCTCAGTGAAATATCACTTTGACACGACTCTGTCCCTCCATCTTTGACCTGACAGAGGTGACACCATGAATCCATCACTGCCCCACAGCAGCAGCCAATCACAACATGCCAAAATATGCTGCATACTCATTCACAGCCATCATGTGCATTTCCTGTTGCATATGAGTCTGCACACGAGCGGCCGGGCTAAAAATAGCTTCAGTCCGTCGTGACCATGTGTGTGTGTGTGTGTGTGTTTGTGTGTATTTGGGATTTGCTTGGCTTGCTCTGTGTGTGTACTATCTGTGTGCTGTATGCTTCTTTGCTGTGTGTGTGTGTGTGTTTGTGCGAGCGCTTGTGTAATGTGAAGGCAACCCAATGTGCAGTGACATTCTCTCTCTCAACAGCCGAGAGCCTGTGAGTCAGGCGGCTTCAGCTTCAGCCTGCCCTGTGTGGCCCAAACACAACACTGGCCTGTCTGCTCATAGGAACTGACAGGAGCACAGAGAGAGAGAGAGGAGAGATAGAGAGAGAGAGAAAAGAGAGAAGGAGAAAGAGAGTGTGTGAAAAAGGGAGAGAGAGAGAGAGAGAGAGAGAGAGAGAGTGACAGGGTGCAAAAACAAAAGAAAAGGACAAAATGAAGAATGATGTGGAGCTTCCATTGAAAAAAATGATGAAAAAGAGCTTAAGTGTGAACAGAAAGGGAAAGTTAGAGTAATGAAAAAAGACATTTTCTTCTTATTCTATGTCCATGCAGTAATGTAAACTCTCTACAGACTTATAACAGCGATCATGTTCTCAGTCTCTGGAGAGTAGTTCTGTGGAAGGTAGATGCCACTGCACATGCATGGTTCAGTTGACAGAGCTTCGTTAGCTTGTTGTGCTACATATCACAACATCTTGACTTTGTACCACATTGTACATGTAGCACAACAAAGCTAGCGCATTGGCGTCTGCCATACACAGAACTACTCTCCAGAGACTGAAAACATGATGGCTATTATTAGTCTTTGGAACTTTTTCTAATCAAACTACCATGACTGTAATCTTTGTGGTGAGAGAACATGTCACCCAGTGCAGCGTTGTGGCTCACTGATGTGTTTTTAATAGTTTTTGGACAACAATGGAGATCTATGGCACAAAGGAATATCAGGCTTTTGATACACACACAGTGAGATCATTGTTTGTTTGGCTTTGCACATGAGATTTTTGTTGACAATAAGAAGAATATAGAAGATTGCCAGCTTTATCCTTTAAGAGTGAGATGAGAAGATGGATATCAATCATATCTGTGTGTTAATAACAGGGCTGGAGTCAGGATGTGGTGAGTTAAGATCACCAGAAAGACTGGAAGCTGAGGGAAACAGTTAGTTCTGTCCAACATGCGCCTACCAACACCTGTAAAGATCACTAATGAATGATTTGTTCTGTACACAAACAGGTATGTTAAAGAAAAATAAGTGATATGTTTTAGTTTTCTTAACCATACCTCACTCGTGTTATAAAATGCTCATACGAGGCCTATTTTGAACTGTCATGTTTATGACTTTGTAACTGGATAAGAGCATCATCTGAACACCTCAGATGTCAAATACAGAGTCACACAGTTAGCAAGAAGTGCTTATCAACTCTGTTGGTAAAAATCTGTCAGAAAACAGCTTCGTTGTCGTTGCCAGGCCATTTCCAGCACTGGAATGTGTTTCCCACTGAACCGTCACAGCCAAGACAGCCTGTGCCAAGAGTAGTGCAACATACACACACACACACACACACACACACGTACACAATATGGACAAAAACAGAGAAGCACAGCACACTGCCGCCTGTGAAACATGCAGGGAAGAAAACAATTAAGTTCAATCTCTGTATCATCTCACATCTGACACTTATTGTGTGCATATTCCTACACACATTTACAATTATACCAACACAAATACACACACACATACACACACACCACACACACAAGGCTCCATACATACTGATGAGACAACGCTTTAACCAATCCCGCAGCCCTGAAATAACAACAACAGTCTCAGCCCGCTGGCGTGACTGGTCCTTTTGGAGCATCAATGAGAAGTCTTTGTGTTTTCAATTCACAGATTAGAGGCTCACTGAACCTGGCCAACGTAGGCATGGACACAGGCCAACTCTATTTATACCCGAGATGTGTGTTTGTGTGTCCGTATGTGTGTGCATGTGTGTGTGTGTCACAGGCCATCGCCACAAAGCTGTCCTTTCTCTTTCCTTTAACCTCAACCTGGCACTGACACAGACGCTTCCTGAGGGGAGGACAGGCAACATACCATGAAATATCTACTATTCAAACACACACACACACACACACACACACACACACACACACACACACACACACACACGTGCGTGTGCATATAAGGTTGTGTAGTTCTGTTGGAGGAGCCAAGTTTATAGTTGCTTTTTAAGCAGAGTGCTTAAAACATCCCAAAACCTTGTGCCAAACCAGAAATTCTGACATATTTTCAATTTGTCACATGGAATTTCACATGGATTAAACCCTGATGCAGTCAGTCAAGAGTGTGAAATTCCACTTTCATATACAAAATTGTGCAGCACATCCCAAGTCTGTTTAAGTTGTGGTTAGTTTGGAGGCAGATGACACATCACATGACCTGGATTGATGATCTAGAATTGAAAAAAACTGAAAGACTTTGACTTTAACACAATGACTCTCAACTTCACTTAGACTTTAGCCTTGGAATGATTTTATATTTATATTGATTTTATAGTAAAAAAAAGGGGTTGAAACTTTAAAAAACTTTTTATTTTCCTGATAACACATAACCTTTGAATCAGTCTGACAGCAGCCAATCATGTTGCGTGAGCAGGAAGGTAAAGTGTGTCAGACAGACAACAGATGATTCCTCAGATTATCACATTCTGATGAAGAGACTCTGCCATCAACTAAACATTTGGCAGAGAATTTACAAATGACCGTCACTGTGATGTCACAGGAGTAACACACCACCTGATCACTTTACCTTTAAATGATGATGATTATTTGAAAGTAATAAAATCTTAAAAAACATTTCTATATTATTTAAACTATACTAACTAACTGAGTGCTACTAACTGAGATTTTGCAGGTGAAATGGAAGAGGGAGGGGATGGAAATATATACAAATATATAAAATACAAGACAAAGGGGAAACAATGTACAGTAAGTTATTTTTCAGAGCATTTTACCTTGATGTTTCCCTCAGTGCTCTCCTTTATTCCTGACTGTTAGTGACTTATAGCAGCTCCAGCCCACTGCTACACGATTGAAGCAGCCAATTATGAACGTATTAAGTCAGCCTGTCAGTTTCCAGCAACAATCAAATCAAAGGAGTTTTACCAGAAATCTCCCACATTGATTTTTCATAACTAATTCAATCACTGATCTTTTTGTTGAGCTGACAGCATCAGAATATTTAACTCATATTTCCTCACATATAGGCTTCCTCCTGTGGAAACATGTGCTTGCAATTCCAAAAGTGTCTTCTCTTCAAACAATATTCAAAGTTCAGCAGGAAGAAGGACTTTCTTTTGTGCAGCATTTCTGTCCAGACATGTGTCTGGCTGACTTGCAAAACAATGACATTTCTCACCTTTGTAAAGAAGAAAGTCAGGAGTTTTTCAGATTTTATATTAGTGAGATGCAACAAAGGTCCACAGCTAAACCTGAACCGAGGAAATTGTGGTTCATGGTCAATATCACATGCAGTACATGCATGCCGTAGTTATGTGTACACAGATTTGAATCTTTTGCAGGCAAGGAGTTCTCAGCCAATGACAATGACAAGTACAACTTACAGAATGTGAAATCATTCTGAAAAAGCTATAAATCAAATCAAAAATGCTCTTTGATATGAGGAAAATCTTAAGCATTGTAGTTTTAAACCTGCAGACAAGCTTCTTTCTTTAACCTCTGACCCTCTGGTAGTTTTGATATCATCTGTGCATCACATGTTTGATACAGGATTTATGCTACTGCTGCCCTCTGCCACTCTGGTTGAAAGCTTTTGCTAAGTGCTTAAAATATAAATGTACGTTGTCAAAATGCTTCTTCCTCATGTCAAACAGAATCAGTCACATATGAGCATCCTTCATGATTGAGGATTAGTACACAGTGGCTGATAGCTGAAGCAGCCTGGCATCAGTGCTGCAATGACGTCACCCTCTCGTACTGCACTAATCTTGTTAAATATTCTGTGAAAAACTGCATGTCAAACAGTGAGTGAGACAAAAGCATTGCATAATCTCCGGATTTAGAAGAAGAGATAAAAAAAAAAATCAATATGATTTACAGTAGCTGCTGCATTAAAGCTGTTTCTGGAAATGTATAATCGGAGTTAGGGGGTATTTGGTTGGGTTAAGTGCAGTCTGCAGCCTCTCTGAGGGGCTTTTTACAGTATGGGATGAAGGGAGCAGAAAGTAAAAAGGGATAGACAGACTGTTGTTAGTCAGTATTAGAGAGGATGAATCCTTGGTGGCCTCAGCTGAATGTTTGGAGAGGCCCGGGACAATGACTGGATTTGAAGCTTTCATATTTCTAAATGAATGAAGAAGAACGTGTTTGAAAAATTGTTTCTGCCTCTCAAAAAGAGGCAACTGCATATAAACTCAATGCGAAAAGATGCCAATATGTTGTAGGCAGCTCAAACTGAGGCATAGACACTTTCACACAGGTTGAAAATGTTCATACGGAGATGAGATGAAAAAAGAGAGGAGTCTGTTGTTTTTTTATGGAACTGGAGCTAAACATCACATGGTTTTGTTAGATGTGAGCAGTCCTGGGTGATGAATCCTTCCTCAAAGCAGTTCCCTTAACCGAGCTCACAGGCAGTTAAATACTCAGCTGCAGGGATGTGTTAAAGCTTAAGATCATCTAATTGAAGATGTGAATGGAAGCACGGGATTAATCACACTATCTAACCCAATCCTCTTCTTCTTCTACTTCTGTGGGAGCATGTGTGTACATGCGCAGATCTTCACACCATTTTTTCCATTTTTGACGTATGACCTTTAAATGACTTCTGACTCATTATTCTGTGACACACTATCTCCAGATATAAAAAGGTTAAAATGGATAATAAAAGCAAAATAAAAGTACCATGAAAGGCACCTGATCAATGACTTTATGTCTGACCCCACTGCAAAAAAAACTAACCTTGAATTTTTAATCCCATTTATGATCCACTTTGCATTCAGTGGGAACTACACTATATTACCATACTCCTTATTGTTGTTTTCAACAGCACTTTTCAACAATTTTCAGCTCTGGAGACCTCAATCTCTGAAATAGCCTCTTTAAAGATCCCCTCCAGACATGTTTTGACATCTAGGATGAGTTTTCCACTAAAAAAAGTTACTTCATTAAAATCCTTAAAATTACATCTCCTCCTTCTCCCTCATTAAAAAAACAAAACAAAAGTCCACTCTCAGTGTATGTGCACTGGTGGCTTACAATTTTCCACATCACACTTGTGTATGTTGTATACTGGACCACGACTGGCTCCAAACTGGTTGTGATGTCACAAATCATGCTTGTAGGTACATGTGTTATACTTAGATTTGAAGTGGGCAAAAATAAACTGAAGATAAACTTGACTTGAAGGTGAAAACACATACATCATTCTGCACAGTGAAGCTCAAACAATAAGCAAAACACATTTGTGAGTGGAGGTGATGCTGAGGAGGGACACTGGTTGAAAATGAATCTTTTGGCAGATTTGCAGTGATGTTAGTTATGTGCATTGTCCTCGTAAAAAAAAAAGGATTAAATCACTGCTTTAATTTTAGTTACTTCTACAGTTCAAGGAAGAAAAGTCTTATGTGGTGAAGGGTGCACCAACTACCCAACAGACACACAGGCGGTCAAATCCCTGAGCTGTGTGAGATCAATGTGGATTGACCTGAACGGAGACGGACGGCTCGTCACTCCAGGGGCAAAGAAACAACAGTCGACCCCCACCCCCCACCCCCACCCCATGCTGCCGCCACCCCCAACACTTACGTAATACCACAAGCATTACATAAGAGCTCTGCAGCTCCAATAGAGTCACACCGAAAGAGAGAGAATCCTCCAAATCCTATATATCATGTGATCTATGAGGATGGCCGCTCGCTGTGTTTTAAGAGCAGCAGAAAAGACGCTGCTTTATGCAGATGACAGATGGCTTTTCCTCCGTCTATGACAAAGCACGCTTTAGCATCTGTTGTGATGAAGAGATGCACACGCACACGCACACACATGGAGAAACAAACAACAGCTACTACAGCCCTGCTGTCACATGAAGACCATGCAACATTGATTTTTCTGTTTTGTTTATAACATTATGTGCTTGTATTTTTGAGAATTTTACACCTTTTGTACAATATATATATAATTTTACACAACACACAAGATGAAAGGTTGATGATTGAAGCAACACAGGCGACAGACTGACCTCACAGTGACTTTCCACATGTGAGAAGTTATTCTATAGTGATTTTTCATCAGCAGTTTCAATTTGTGTGTTGACTTGTTCCCCGTAAAACATCAGACCACTGTCTTGTTTAAGAGTTGGCACTTTTATGTTGGCATAAAGAGACTCTGATGAAGACAACCATTTCAATATTTTTATATATTTATGAGGAACCTCATGCTGACTTGCATTTTTTTAAAAAACTTTTTCTGCCTTTGTAAAAATGTATACACAAAAAAAGATAAAATACTATATAGTTAAAAAATGTAGATATAATAAATACAGTATATAGGGGAAAATATAGTATTATATTGTATATATTATGTTAAAAAGTATACATAGTAATAAAGGGTCAAACCAAATCAATGAAAACAAATGTAAGCAAACAACTGGACATAATTCTATTTGTTTCAGTGTTAATAAACCTGCACACCTACACAGGTGTTTCCAGTTCTGGCTCATTAAACTTCTGTTCAGGTTGAAGAAGACAGAGCATTATGTGAGGTCATCAAACTTCATGAACCAATAGGAGTGACAGTTGTCACACCCTGACAGGTGCGGCAGAAGAGTGAGGGAGACGTCCGTGTGGGTGGACGGTGGCTTTTCATTATGTTCTCAATGACTTTGTTATGTTTGGTTACTGAAAAAGGGTTATTCAACTGTTTGAACTTTGTCAACACTGATTTTACACTGCAGGATTATAATAATCCAGAGAGCCTACATTGAGATATACAAGTTCATCAGTTTTCAACAGTATTCAGGGCCATTTTTTTTTTTAGAAAAACTCCACCCAAACAAACTCTGTAACATTTAGTCAAACCTTTAAATAATTAAAAACTTCACATTTGATTTATTGATTTAAAGAAAAGGTTCAACATTCTCTGACGTAGGTTTACTTGCTTCCTTTACAAGATGGAGACATGAAGATTGGGGCAATACCCTAATCTGTGTTCCACGCAACTTCCGTTTTTTATTTTGTCCAGTGCTTTTGGTTTCTTGTTACTCCTCTTCATGTTATTAAACCTCTCAGAGGACCAGAGATATTACAGATAACATCTAAGGTAGCTACGGCCCTGCTTACAGTATCTCTCCATTTAGAGAACAGCAACTTTTTAGCAAGAGCAAAGACTATGGTCAGCAACTTCTTCTAGTTAATTAGACAGTCTGGACAAAAAACCCTACTATGCACAATGCTAGTTTTTATCACACTGTCAACACTAATCCTCTAGAAACACATTCCCAAAACAAACAGAGCATCAGGTCCATGAAAATCATGTAGAGTTGAATTATTTGATCTTCAATCTCACATATATAATCCATGTTTCCTTTATTTCTCACTGATATAGTATACTCCACACTATGTGTGACCCCCCCCCCCCCCCCCTTCCCCCCCCCCACACACACACACAAAACAACACACACGCGCACACACACACACACACACACACACACACACATACGTATGCCAGTCTTGCTGCTAGCTGTCCTAATCCTCAAGATGGCAGTTTAATGCATTGGGAGTTAAGCGGAGCACTAAGGCTCAGACCCTGACAAAGTGCCATTTTGACAGTGTCATTTAGGTTCAGTGTTTAATGCACAAACTGTCTTTGCATCATGTATTTATTCTCTGAACTGAGCAGCTTAAGACGGACACAGTCGGCACGCTATATCAGCGGGTATGAGGGAGAAATATGATGTAAGTTTAAAATGTTCGACCCTGTGGCCTTACGCCTGCTAGTGGTTAACAGTTTAGTTCATAAGAAAGCATGCAACTACACACACACACACACACATACTGTATACACAAACAGCAGCATGTGGTTGCATTTATTTTCTGCCACAAGTGCTTACAAGAAGTGGGTGGTATTACCTAACACATCGGACATTCGTCAGCAGGAAAAAAAAGTGTAGAAATTAGAGAAAATGAGGGGGAGAAACGAAGAGAGACTGACTCTGTTTATAACATTTACCTGTAAATCGCCCACTAACATCAGTGTTAAATAAATACAAATAAACATGTCTTTATAGTGGCTCATAATGTCTGCAGCTAAATTGTTCAGAAAAAAGAAACTATAGGAACTAAATGAATCACTTTAACAGGAAACAGAGAAAAATACAAATAAAGGAAAGCAATGAAAAGGAAAGAAAGGAGGAGGAAAGTAGAAAACCGAGGGTCCAGGTTGAGCCGCCCTCCGCTCTGTTCCTCTATAAACTGCTCCTTTGAGTGTCTGCAGCCTCAGGCCACAATTAGCACAAGAGGTGGCTCAGTGAGGGGGGGGGGGCACAAGGTTCACACTAGCCCACCATTGAGCTACAGTAGCTGGGCAGCTAACCTCCAAAAAAAAAAAAAAGTTCTTCAATTCAGTTTAGCAACTTTGTTTTATCTTTTTGAGAGTTTCAATTTCACTCATTCAAACATAGTTGTAACCCTTAATTTACCTTATAGGATCATTCTGGATTATCAAAACTTTGGTCTTTTTGATCATCTCTATCAGTTATGATAACAGTATACTCAAGTAAGTAGCGATGTCACTACAAAAATGACCATGACGCATAAGCAGTCAGAGGTAAAACACAAAGTGAGCAGATCTGAAATGATCTGAAACTTTTAATACTTGGAAATTACTTAAGTTACAAAATACTAAAAAACTGAATTTTCAAGAATTTACAATTTAAAAGAGTTACATCTACCTTACCGTTCCTAATTTAGAACTATTGAGTTGATAAGCTTGAAAAGAGTACTCCATCGATTTAACATTGCACTCCATTGATGGACAATGCAACTCAACTTGTTTCACTCAAAGTGTACAGATTGTGGTGTGTTATGCTAGTAGCAGCTAATGTAGCTTCAAGCTGCTAGCCTCCAGCAGAGATGAGGAGCAGCTATAGAGTTCTGCTAACTTCACTTCTTTCTAACTCCATACCCCCAGATTTTTTTCATTTTCAAACTTGTGGTCTTCAGCCACAACCAAGGCTGACTCAAGTGACATCACTTGAGGCAATTTATTGGACTGAAGACACAAAACGCTTTACACGACTTTACATACATACGCAGTAGTGCTCCCCAAGACCTGTAAACACATGTTGGTGGGGTGTTCCTCTTTTCCCCTTTAAAATATCAGTATGATCATGATGAATATAATGTGTTGTGTTGTGTTGTGTTGTGTTGTGTTGTGTGTAAGTACAATGAGAGCCACTAAACCAGAGTCAAATTCCTTGTATGCATAAACATACTTGGCCAATAAAGATGATTCTGATATGAATAAATGTTTAACTTGAAGATTCCAAGTAATGACAATAACTTCACACAATCATCTAGACTGTTTAAATTAAGAAGACTCACTGCTCTGTTGGTCTTTTTGAACTGCAAAAACACACAATCCACTCTCCATTGTACTGTAGAGTGGTGCAAAGCTGGTGGACATAGTGGCACAGTTAACAGCTAGAGCCAGATACTTTTCTCAGGAGGTGGTAGAAAGCAAAACATAGAGTGAATACTGGATTCACATTCACCAAGTGGCCAGAAACGCCACTCCAAATAAATGCTAATGTTGCTCCATGTATGTAGGATATGCAAATAGGCATCTTTTGGCTAACATGCCCTTAAGAGGTGATAATGTGCCTCCAAGGGGCCAACATCAATGAATGCAGGTTTAAGGAATCACTGATAATTAGCTACAGCTTCTATGATCTGCAGCCACTGAGATTTGTCATTTTAACCAGCAAAAGGTCAGCACCAGCTAAAAATGAGTAGCATGCTTGTTTGTAGATATTTGCTATCAAAAGAAGAGCAAGAGGAGGTCAAAGTTTTGACAGCAGTTTTGTTAGCCTTTGACTTTAGCCAGTCTTAGTTCACAATGGACAGTTTTGTTGATAATTTTACCATTCACCTTCTTCACACTCCTTTGAATTTGATGTTGCTGCATTCTCAGCAATTAATCTGGTCATTACAATGTTCTTACAAAAGGGAGAAACAGAGAGAGAAAACAATGAAAATAAGATCAATGTTGTAATAAAATAGAATTGACCTTTAATTATTTTCTCACAGTTATCATTTTCAAACGGAAAAAGACAACAAAATGAGCAAAACACCACCCGTTACTGTCTCCAACTGGCCTTCGGTTCACATCTTGAACATCTCCATCAGTGAAAACCCAGCAGATAACCATATCAGATCAAGACAAGACTCTGGTTGCACAGTGCCCCCAACGGCACACATCCCCAATCAATCACCCTCTTCTCCACAATGACAAGTTCACCACTGTGACAGGCTTTTAACGAGCTCTGGACAGGAATAGTCTTTCTGTCTCTTTCTCTTTCTGTATGCTCTGCCTCAGAAAAGCTCTGGTGTTCTTGTCTCCAAGGAGCCTTTTTCCCCCCCAGGGATACGTCATATTCATGGAAACGTGTCTATTCCCAACTCGTAGAGCGGAGTGAAAGCGATAGTGGAAGAAGAACAACCAAAAAAAAAGAAGAAGAAAGAGGGGAGGGATGAATCAAGCTGCACAGGGAGCTGGGGTCAACGCCGGCTCAACAGGCCAGCGTGTGAACACGAGAGAGAGACAGGATTCACAATGTGAATGTGTCTATGTGTGCAGGCTTGTATGTGTCCATCTGAGTGAGATGAGTGACAGCAAGAGCTGCTTTTTGTTGCAGATGGAGAAAACTACACACTGAAAACTTTTCAGCTGTGTGTGTTTATGTGTGTGCGCTAGTTCCCAGATAAAGGTTACATGGTAATACTGGCATTTAATCAGTGAGGCAGCAAACGTGGGCAGCAAGAAATCAGATTATGACCTGCGCTGACCTGGGACTCATATTATACAAGATAGAAAAATCAATATAATCTTTCTTCACTGTGTCACCTGTGGATGATGGAGCGTGTTTGCTATGTGTACAATATATTGCTTTACGCCTATGTTAAGCCCTTATGTTATTTTGTTATCAGAATCACTTTCATGGCTGTTATGTCTCTGCTAAGTCATAGAGTAGTGGAATACATAGTGTATGTTCCCTCTCGTCAAAGGGATTTTTACAGCTTACACATCACATCATAGTACACATTGATTTACTGATTAGCAGGAAAAATAGGCCCATATATTTATGTTGAAAACGTGCTACACACAACAGTATTTATGACAACATTTTAGTGTGTGTAGGTCAGTGTCAGGAGGTCCTAACTGCGTGTTGAAATACATGTTAATCAGTAGAGCTTGCATATCCTTGCAGGTACAGTAGTTCTCTGGATAAAAGGCTGTATGGGTCTTTTATAGCGTCAATATAGAACATGTTTATTTTACAAAAAGTGATGATTTCTCAGAAACTGAAACATTTCTGATAAGATAACAGCTTTGTCAGGCTAAACTTAGGCACAGCAGTGCTCTGAGCTAAATGCCAACATCACAATGACAATATTAACATGTTTTGCAGGTAATGTTTTGCAGGTATTTGGTCATAACCAAAAGTATCGGACAAGCTGAAATTTCAACCTGATTATGGTGCTAGATGAAACGTCAAGTGGTCACCTAAGTCATTTGGTGACCATTTTATAGCAAGTCATTAAGCAGATGTTGAAATATTTCAGTTCAACCTGCTGGTTACACTAGATGAAAAATCAAGAGGTCATAAAAGACATTAGGATTCATCCTCTGGGGACTATGAATAATATATAGTTATTGAGATATTTAAATGTGTACCACAGTGGTGGTGCACACAATGTTACTGGTGCAGCTAAAAATGTAATGATGCAAAAATCCAACTAAGAATTACAACATAAAAATATTTTCAGCACATTTTCCATGATTTTACTCATATTGTATTGTGGGCTGTCCTCACCACCAGAGGACCCTGTTGACTGTAGGCAGTACACAGTGTGAAGAGTGTCTTCCAGCAGCCGGAGGCACAACTTTTGATGTGTTGGAATATAAAGTCAGTCTTACTTCTTTTAAAAATCAGGAAATCTTTTACATTATCGGTAAGGACTTTTTGGTGCTTAATCATGCATTTGATTTAAAAAATACAGCCTGATCTGAAGTGAAAGTATGTTATACTTACACGGTAAGGACATGAACAATATCTCATCAGTTTGAATGAGTCTCATCTAAAGAGTCACCCATTATAGATGAGCACACTTGCTACCTATGCATATGTGTCAAACTTACTTTTCTTATGATGACCACAACCCAGCCGATATTTTTTAAACCAGTAGTTCTCAAAGTGGGGTCCTTGAGGTGGTTCCAGGGGGTCCCCAGCAAAAAGGGGAAACATTTATTTTCACTATAATTCCATCCATAAGTAACAATGACAGAATGTATGACTTATTTTGGTCATTGGTTTCATACACTTTCTGTAATAAAACATCTAAAGCAAAAATCTTATCAGATGGGGGACCCTGGTCTAATTTGTGTCAGTTAAGGGGTCCTTGATGAGAAAAAGTTTGAGAAGCACTGTTTTAAACTAGCTAACTAACAAGCAGGGCAATATGGAGGTTTGTTGCCAAGCTACTGTAGCACAAGGGTGGGCTAGTATGAACCCTGCGCCCCCCTCACTGAGCCACCTCTGGTGCTAATTGTGGCCTGAGGCTGCAGACACTTATTCAGCAGAACAGTTTATAGAGGAACAAAGCGGAGGGCAGCTCAACCTCGATGGTTCAATCTTTTTTCCTAGTTTGCTCTTATCTTCTTCCATTTCTCCTTTTATCACTCTGTATACTGTGGCTCACCTGCACCTGTCTGCTGCCTCCTTACTGAATGCTTTTCATCATGCTGGTGGATTTAAGCATCCTTCAGCAGGAGTCATGACACCTCTCATCAACTCTTTTAGTCTGACATACCCACCACAGCCATGGACCCCTACAATAGATGGGATGGCTTCATGGAATTGTTCAAAACCACAGTGGCTGTGGTGGATCAATGGGTGCCTATGTGAATCCACATTTCTCCGTATTTCTCTGTTTAGCATCATCAGGTTAGGTTAACCCATTGTTGCTAATTTTGCAGTTTTCCAGCAGTTGGGGAAACAACAGACTATGCTTTTCTTGGTCTTGACAAGCTGCAGCATTTACTAACTGACACACTGTAGTCTGTACTGTACATTTCTGAATGAATGGGTATTCGGCAATATTTTTGGCATTTAAAAAAAATATTTTTTGGTCTGGCGGAGGTTCTTGTTGGCCTGGTGGCCCGCAGGCCTGTACACTTATAGGCGAAACACTAAACATTTTAAAAATGTAAGTTAAGATATGGCCACAGTTCTGCAATTAAAACACCTTTAATGTAAGGGAAAGATTGTGATTATGGATAATAAAAAGGTCTGTGACAGGATGCAAATGTCGTACATTAAATTCTGACGTGCTACCTCCACACCCTTACTTTCCACCTTGCTACATAAATTATACACATTGGCACAAAATGTTTTCATTGGCTAAAAATTCTGAGGTGAGCAATCATCCAATAATGACACTATTCCTAGAGATACTGGGTTGCAAATAGTTATTCTGGAATTGTCTATGTTAAGGCTTGGTCTTTTTTTTCAAAAGTCAATCAAGTTTACATTCATATGTCTACCCTCTGGACTGGCAGAATCTGGATGTTTCAACATTTTAGCTTTTTGTTGGTTTTGTTCTAACTGGTTTTCATGCACTACTGTGGTTTAGTGTAAATACTAAAAAATCAGCATCATCCTGATTCGTAATCCTAAATATGTGTTGACTTTCCCTTTAAATTAAAATATGTGGATATACACTATGAAATCATGATTTCCATTTTTCCATATTACTCTTTCCACAGAGCTCCTGGTAACCACAGAAGTACTTGTATCCTGGGGCACAAGTATTCCTGGTTAGGAGCCACTGCTTTAGCTGAGGCCACCTTAACTGACAAATATGTTTCATTTTCAGTGTTTCAGTGTAAGTTTCAGCAGTGTTCAGCATCATTAGTACACATTGTCAACGCTCCCTAAACCCAACAATTTAAATGTATTGTCTTTATTATCTTGACAATAAAGAACATATAGTATGTACTAAAAATATGTTACATATTGCCCATATACAGAACAATGGCTTTGAGTAAATCATGCAGTAAATTTCAACCTGAAGGCCAACAACAGAAAACAAAACGAAGTAATGAGAGATGAGCTATACTTGGACTGAGGTGCTCTCATGTACAGTCCACTGTGCCAGTGTAATCGGCTGCTCTGACAGCATGTGACTATGAGCCTGCTGCTTAATTGCAAACACATTTGCGGAGGTGGAATGCTTGTAAAGGAAAAAGGTTATGAGCCACTCAGAGGAAACAAAGAAGAGAAGAAGACAGAGAGAATAAAGATGATCCTTTTCATGTTTTTCCTTTTTGCAGTTGAATTAATGTGTTTAAGTGAAAACCTACAGCACGCTTTAAGAGAAAAAAGACACCAGCTTCCTTTTTCTGTACATAAACAAATTTATAAGAGAATGGCGGAAGATAGAGTTGATGCTGAGTGGCGATCTTTGGAAAGGTAGGAAAGAAGAGAGGAAATGACGTATTCACATCCACAGATAGTGTTGTAACCTGCACAGATACAGTTGCTGGCTTGGATTTCTACAATAACATACAGTATCTGCTGTATGGATTTAAAAATGGACATATATACTTATATAAAGTATAAAGAAGACTAAGAATCTTCAATCATGCTAGCTGCTCTGTGAGGCTGTAATTGAGCTATATGCTCACATTAGCATGCTAATATGATCACAGTGATAGTGCTAGCATGTTGATGTTTAGCAGATACAATTAAAAACTGTGTTGGTTTAGCATGTTAGCATGCAAATATTTGCTAATCATCACTAAACACAAAGTACAACCGAGGCTGATGGGAATGTCATGAGTTTTGCAGGTATTTGGTCATAAACCAAAGTATTGACAAAATTAAAATTTGACCTGATGGTGGTGCCATAAATAAAAAGTCAGGTGATCAAAGTTATTGCAATTCATCTCGTGGTAACCATGAATCTGTGAACTAGCCTATATTTCAGAGCAATTCAGCACAAATTTGTTCAAAATAAACAAATATGAATAATTTCGGCGTATATAATGGAAGTCATAAATTTGGCTACCAAAAGTTTTTTGACATTTAAAATGTCTGTTTCAATTATTAGTTTTAAAGTCCCCTTCCACTGTTTTTAACATGTTGACGTGTTTTTCTTCTTGTTCCTTTAGTTGGATGTTTGAGCTTCACTGTGCAGACAATGTATGTGCAGAGTTTGACACTAGAAGTCTGATTTTAAGGGGTGGGTCTGCGAGTATGATTTGTGACATCACAACTAGTTTGGAGCCAATCTTGGTCCAGTATTCAACTTACGTACTTAAATGTGATATGGAAACTTGAAACCTTCAGCACACAAACACTGAGAATGGACTTTACAGTGAAGTAGGAGACATCTTGTGTCCAACAGTTAAGCTTTGGAAAAGAAAAATATTTACATGTTTATGGATTCTGGATTTTGAATGTGGGAGAAGAAGTAGATGTCATTTTAAGGATTTTAATGTGATAATTATTATTTTTTGTGGGAAAACTATACACATAAATTGTTCCAAGCAGAATATATGTCTTAATACATGTCTAGTGGGGACCTTTAACAAACACAAGATACGTGAGTTGAGTGGATCCAAGCATTTATCAGTGTAGCACTAAAAATACTCCTGCGTTTCCTCAAGCAACGCTACATGGAAGCAGACCTCCTTGCTGCTTCATTCACTTCCTGCAGTACTGGGATGATGCCGTGAAATCAGTTTCTGGGTTACAAAGAAATGTAGGAGATGGAGGAGAGGAAGGAGGCAACATGATGAAATATGTCTCTACATGACAAAAATGACACATCTGACAGACTTTAAATGTCATTTGTTATGATTTAGTGCACTTGTTGAACTGAAAAAATGTGCTGGGCTCACATTACTTGACACACACACACACATACATGTAGATAGGTTGTGTTCACAGAGGCGCTGCTCTGTCAGTCGTTGCTGTGTTAATAATTCCCAGTGTTAATGCACTGCTGCCATGGAGTTCCATTTCAACAACGTTCTACAGCTGAGCCCTGACTCCCTCTGCTGCTGCTCACTGCACTGGAGACAGGACACAACTGTGTGTGTGTGTGTGTGTGTGTCTGTGTGTGTGTGTGCATGCGTGTGTGACAGACACCCTGTATAAAATGCAGATGTGAGTGATATAGAAGAAGAGATACAACAATTGTGATGATAAACACAAACAACGAACAGTCATTATTCTAGGACCGATTTATACACGCGACACACACCACACACACAGTGCAAATGTGTGTGTGTGTGTATTCACTAGCAGTTACTGCATATGTAACAGTGTGCCAAACCACAGTCCCAGAGCAGGAAGGAAGCAAGGAGAAGATGTGCCAAAGTGTTGCTAGCGAACAGGACATGGCTGTTTTAGAAACTGTGGTTTTAATATGAGGCATCTACGACTTCTGACGCCTGAAGTCAGACCCCAACTCTTCCATTCACCTGGGAGAAAAGAGATTTTCAGGCATGTACTGGCCATCGGGCAAACTGAGCAAAGTCCTGGCAGGCTGCTGCGTCTGTGGGCCCTGTTGGCATCAGCACAGCCCTGTATGTCTTATGGTGAGAGAGAAGCGGAGCTTACTAGCATTTTTTTTTTTGTCCACCGGTTCTTCCCAAGTCCCACCCACCTGTGGTGTGATTGGCTAGTACTCGTTACTTCGACGCGTCTTCTGATTGGGTGGTATGTATACGTGAGTGGCTTGTAACCGTAACAACAGTTGCAACACTGGCAACACTGACACTATGCGGCATGGAAAGACAAGCTAAGCAAAAAAAGGGGGGGGGCGAGAAAAAACGAGAGAAAAAACGCCAGGCATTAGAAGTAGAGGCAGCCAAATATAAAAAAATAAGTCATTTGTTTGGTGTGTCAACCTCAACAAGCACCAAACATGATGTCACAGACTGGCCATTGGTGGAGGCTGCTGTGGCTGGCAGCAGTGCCAGTGGCAATAGTCATGAACCAGCTGATATGGTAAGAATAAGATTATTTATGCAAATGTATAATAAACTGAACTTTCATTTCATAGCTGGATTCTATTGGAATCATTTTATAATCAGTTTATAGGTTAGTCTACTGTACAGTGCTTCTCAGCAGGCTTTAAAAATGTGTGAGCTCCCTCTAGAGACCTATCTAAGTAGTAAATTACAACATCCTGTAGCCTTGCAGCAGGCACAAATGTATTGGTACTGTACTGTTCTTGTTCCTCATGTTATTGCAGTAGCCAATAGTAGCAGTAGTAGTAATAGCAGCCTAGTGATATTATTATTAGTAGTAGTAGTGGTAGTGGTATAATTATTATAATGATGATGATAATAGGGATGCACAATAATATCAGCATGTCATCGGCATCAGCCCAAACATTTCTGCCGATGACAGGCCGATTCGTCACCTTCTCCTCCGCCACCTGGCCGTGGTTCCCTCCACTAACTGTTTCACCCTGACGGTCCCGGTGCTGCCTCCGTAGGCTCCACTTCACTCAGCTGCCCAACAGACCTGCTGCTTCTTCACACTTTAACCTGAATAACAAACCGGGGCTCGGTGCTCCGGTTGGATCCACACTGACAGCCGGGGTTGGCTTGGAGGCTAGGGGAGAGTAGCTGGCTGTGCTTCCCTGCAGCCATGCTGCAGCTAACGCTCTGCCAGTCTCCCAGCTAGCCCTGGCTCTCAGTGTGGATCCAACCCAGAGGAGAGAGAAAGGCATGACGTGAGAATCTCCGTTTTTTGGGAAATTTCTGGAGGAGCAAGTATATACAGGGAGGGAGGGCGTGCTAATATTGTGTATTAGCAACACGTTATCCAATTGTATTCCAGAAAAAAACAGGCGATCGTGGGCCAGTATGTGGGCTGGTCTGGACAAAAGTCCAGGGCTTAATTTTTGTCCCAGTACATACCTGTCTACAATAGAAAATGAGCAGCGCTAACATAGCACTGAAAATATGGTTACAGGATTGGTTCACAATTTTTTAAGTGTGTCTTAAAGTTAGAACAGTGAAAGAGGTTTCACAGGCAAAAATCCACAGTGTGTCCACAGAGTCATTTTATGCAAAAATGCACTTAAATGTTTATGTGAAGCTTATACGAGGCTTCAGCAGTCTGAGTTAGTCATATCAAGTGGATATCTGCCACTTTTACAGTCTTTTTAGCATCAAATTCCCTCTTTGTGTTTCCCTGTTGAGCTGTGGTGGAAGTATAGTAACAAAAAGAGGGACTTTGGCACTAAAAAGACATAACGTTGAAAGATATCTACTTGATTTGACTCATTTGGAATCTGAAGCTTCATATTAAATGGTAAATGGTAAATGGACTGTACTTGTATAGCGCCTTTCTAGTCTTCCGACCACTCAAAGCGCTTTTACACCACAAATCACATTCACCCATTCACACACATTCATACGCTGAATGGTGCAGGGGCTACCATGCAAGGTCCCAACCTACCCATAGGTAGGTTGGGTCATACACATTCACACACTGATGGTACAACCATCAGGGGCAATTCGGGGTTAAGTATCTTGCCCAAGGACATCCAACCGTCGATGTTCCGATTAGTGGACGACCCGCTCTACCTCCTGAGCCACAGCCGTCACCATTAGCTTATATAAGCTTCAGATAAACTTTTAAATACACTTTTGCAGAGAGGGAGGACTGTGGATTTTGTCTCCCATCACTTATATTGTAAGTGCATTATGAGGGAATCTTCTAATGGTCAGTATGAACAGGAGGAATGATTACAGCAAGAAAAACCTGTTTCACTGTTCATTTAGGCTCCTCACTGTTGTTTTAAGACAGACCAGTCCTGCTTAAAGGTGCATATAGAGTGTTAAATGTGTAGTTTATTCTGAAACAACTGATCAACTGCATTTTCAATGTCTGGGGTAGCTCTGAGTGGAGCAGCAGTCACTGAGTATGCTCAGGCACATGGCATGTGTTTACACTGCTGACAGGAATAAACTACATTGGCCATGTTTATTGTCAAGGAAGAATATACCAATGCAGCAATATGGCTCTGGTGTGTGTTTCTGAAAGTCCTACAGCAAACAGGAGTAAGTTTTACAAACAGTACTTGCTGACAGGCTCATTTCATTGTTGATCTGGTCTTTCTCTGGGATTTCAACTTGAAAGAAAGACTCGAAAACTCATAATAATCCATTCAATTAGCTTCAGAAAATACATCAGTCTCGGCATTTTATGTCTCACACATGCACCTGCAATATGACATCATGGTCACATAATGTGCAGTGTTGCGCACTCTGAAATCACGCAAAGAAGTTGGTCGCCATCTTCCTCACAGCTGGAACCGTCGTTTTCAAGTACATTTAAATTTCATCTAGCTAATTCATCACTAGTCAATGCACATTAATCATCTAGTCACCGCAACTTTTGATTCATATTTCATGTTTAGTTCATTTTCCTTATTGGGAATACATTATCATGTTAGCGAGCTAGCGAGCTACTTAGCTATGGGTTGGAAATTTAACGTCACTACACATTTTATCTGATAAGAGATGACTGGTTAGTGAGGGTGAGCGGATAATATGTTTATAATATTCAATTGTAATTAATAATTAATGTTGATTTTGATGAGAATGTGTGCACATGCACGGCACACGCACTGTCTGAAAGATCGCTTTCACAGTTAAAGTTACATGAAATGTGCCTTGTTATATAGGCTGGCTCATGTCTTTTCACACCAGTGTTACCAACTCAGTCTCTCTCCCTTCTCCTCCTGTCCACTGTCAGTGCCAGGGCAGGAGTGGCAGAGCCAGTGTGTTTCCATGGTTACAGGGACGCTCTGGTTCTCTTCATCGCTCTGAAACTTTCTTGCACGGAACAGTTCCATTATGTGATAAATATATAGTTTGTTTGATCATCTTCCTCCCTTTGTGCAACTGAGGGAAACAACATGTTTAAAGCACATTTGTGACTGTTGATTTCAGCTCTTTTAAGAAGCCAAGCTGCCATCAACACACACCAGTAAAAGCTAATGTAAGAGATTTTTTCATTAACTCTTATTTAGTTTGCTTGAGTAAAGAGTCATTAGTACATTCAGTGTGCTACTATCTTGCTGTTTCTAGCACTTGTTTTTTGATTAATGTGTTTTTTTGTAATGTAGTTGTCATTAAGTTGAGTTTCATGACCAAGTGAGTCCGCTTTTAACACTGAACTGTGTCTACATGTCTGGATACATTCAAATCTGGATGGCAAAAACATTTTTCTTGGAGAAGACTTGAAATCTTATTTTACTGTGTTCTGTGCTGATAACCAGAGAAGTTTTTCCATACAGGATCTCTTCAGTGCAGGCTGTGCAGTGTAGTGATACACAGGATTTTGTGCATCTAAAAAATACACATACACATTAAGGAAACTATGAAATGTCCCTTTAAAGACTGCAGTTTTCAGTCCAGTGTGTACATATGGACTAAAATGATGTAATGCCACTACACTGAAATTATGTAATGTCACATTTCCATGTAGATCATCAAGGAATTCACCAGGATGATGTCGATGGGCCTCAATTCCCTCTCTGAGCGTCTGGAGAAACTCCTTTAGTTGTTCAGGTCAAAGCTCTATGAGGGGATTAAAGAAATGATGTCCTTACTGGAGAGCCTTGACAAGGATGTAAGTACATTTCTTTACTTTAAAAAACTTTGAAGCAATAGAGCTGCCTTTCCAAATTAATTTAATGTTCAGGTGTAAACTCAATGTAATGTTCTCAAAATAACCTGAATATGTATTTGAACACTTTGTCACTATTTACTGAGGTTTTAGATTGTGTATCTTCATCCATTTTTTTCAAATCATCAGAATGTCTTGTGGAGTGGGGGAGTTACATAATTCCAATAGCCACCGTATTTATGTATCCTATGTGTTTTGGAAGGCATCAAACCAAAGGAAGAGAGCAGCAGCGTTGCAGGGTGTACCATGGTACGAGGGAGAATCCTTCCACATTCGTAAAGGTGTGTGAGGTGAGCAGTGAAATGTCATTCAAGGTGATCCAAAGAAAACTAGTTCATAATGAGCAGGCTTACACTCGTCGTTTCATGCGTCCTCTGTGTGTATGCACAATATGGTAAAGCATCTCTTGTTGTATTTTGATTGTTTTTGCATGAAGCCGACAGATCCTGAAGAGGACGTCATCAATGGTGATTGGAATCCTTTTAGTGATTGAAGATGTGAAGGAACATCTTCCAGCTTCCTACAATGATGTCGCCCTCATGATCCTGGAAAAAGATTGTCATATGTCACCTGGGTGATTTACCCAATGCTTTTGTGAACCTGATGGGACTGCTGTACATGCTGAACCTCAAGTATCCAAAAGACTTGAAATACACCTTTGAGGTGAGTCAGCGCCTGTTCATGGGGATTGGGTTGGACTCATGCACTCCCGGGGTCCACTCTCTGAAGAATAAATTGCAGTTACAGTTAGAGGGATGGCCTAGGTATATGTCTCTGCATTTGTCCCAAAGGAAGCATTTTCGTTTTTTGCCATTTGTCCATTGCATTAAGTAGTAAGAGGAAAAGAAATGTACAGTCCTTCTGTGGGTCACACCACTTTATTTTATGTTTTAATGTTCTGACTGATCTCTATTGCTCTATTTGGAGGAAATGTGTCTGTGAGACACTAATTTGTATTTTGTGTTGTAGAGCAACCATGAACAGAGCGGACATTTGAGTAATGTTTGAAGTATGTTTTCATGTTCTGACTGATATTTGAGCAAGTTTATTAGTTAGAGAGAGAATTTTTTTCTATGTATGTCTTTCTGCATTTACTGCAGCATTCCTGAACACACTTTTCAGAGTGGACTCTGTTGAACAAGTCACTCAATTAAAGAGTTTTTTTCCCCAAAGGAAGAATTCTCTTCTTTTTTATGTGTAGGACACAGTATAATTTCAGTTTTTGAGCAGCCTTGAGCAAGAGCAAGGATGTGTCAGAGTGCGTGAAGACTTTTTTTTTGTCTACATGTCCCAAAGGAAGGTCTTTTTGATGTGTCGACATCTATTGACACACTTCTTTTAATTTTTAAAGCTGTACACTTACTGAGTGTGGGTGTGTTGGAGTTGAAATACAGTTCTAAGATTGTAATAAAAGTTCTGATTGAAATGTCTTTTCAGCTATTTGTTCATGTGTTAATGTTTGGGTTGGACTCAGGTAGTTCTCTTTGGAAAACTCTATCAACTTATGTAAATGTAAGTAACTTGGTAATAGAAGTTGAAAAAACTATTTCATGTTGAGCCAACTTGATTTTGTAAAAATGTGATAAAATAAACTCAACTGTCTTTTTCACGTATTCTGCACAATGTAAAAAATACAGTGTACAGTATATGTAAAATTTGTATGTGATTATAGCATCTTCCCTAAAGAGCCCATAATTATGAGAAGGTTTTTACTTTGCAATGTGCTCCTGTATTTTTCAAATGACAATGATGGCATATGTTTTTGTTGAAAAATGAGACAAACCTGGTGAAAACTGCAGTGCAGTCTTTGTATCTTTCAGCCCATTTCTTGTCTTCCACAATGTCTTTTTTTAAATACTGCCACTGGGTGATTCAAAGCTAGGCATTTTCTTTCAATATTATGACTTTTGTTGCGTAAAGTTGAAGATTTAAATCAGGGCTCAGATTCAATAAAATGCACAAACTCTGTGAACATCAGTTAAAAATATGGACCTGATTTCAACCACTTCTCTGACCCTCTGGCTTCTGCTGCACGTTTTACAGTCCTGTTGATCTCGTTCAATGCTCTGCATGAGTTAATACCATGAAATCAACAGCACAATCTTCCTCCTGACCAACAGCAAGATTACATGTGCCCTCTCTTTAGCATGTGCCCTCCTGACATGGAATACACTATCCTCTTTATAGCATTATTGTCTGTAGAGCTCTATAAACCCTCGCCCCTAGCCCCCACCCCTACACATGCACAAACACTGGACTGCAACACATATTGTTCTTACATATGCACTGTCCCCACTCCAGTCCTCACACTCATGAACACACATTAGCCCGTGATTCCATCATATATATGACATGAAACAGAATGAAACAGATGGCCTGATATTAATCCTATCACACACACCGCCATGTTACTTTAATGGTCCTTTTATTCTCTGGCCCAACATCATCCTGCTTTACATCCACTCTCCGCCGCAAATCATGACATCACTCTGTAGACCCAGCATGGGTCTGCATATATACTCACCAGCCACTTCATTAGGTACACCTTGCTAGTATTGCGTTGGACCCCCTTTTGCCTTCAGAACTGCCTTAATTCTTCGTGACACTGAATCAACAAGGTGCTGGAAACATTCCTCAGAGATTTTGGTCCATATTGACATGACAACAGCTGTGGCTCATGAGGTAGAGCGGGTCGTCCACTAATCGGAAGATCGGTTGTTGGATTCCCGGCTCCTCCAGTCCACATGCCGATGTGTCCTTGGCCAAGATACTTAACCCCAAATTGCTCCTGATGACTGTTCCATCAGTGTATGAATGTGTGTGAATGGTTAGTTTCCTCTGATGGGTAGGTTGGGACCTTGCATGGTAGCCCCTGTACCCATTCAGTGTATGAATGTGTGTGAATGGGTGAATGAGATTTGTAGTGTAAAAGCGCTTTGACTGGTCAGAAGACTAGAAAGGCGCTATACAAGTACAGTACAAGCATTTACCATTTACAACATCACGTAGTTGCTGCAGATTTGTTGGCTGCACATCCATGATGCAAATCTCCCGTTCTACCACATCCCAAAGGTGCTCTATTGGATTGAGATCTGGTGACTTGGAGGCCATTTGAGTACAATGAACTCATTGTCATGTTCAAGAAACCAGTTTGAGATGATTTGAGCTTTGTGACATGGCCTACAATGCCATGTTCAAAGTCACTTAAATCACTTTTCATCCACATTCTGATGCTTGGTTTGAACTTCAGCAGATCATCTTGACCATGTCTACATGCCTAAATGCATTGAGTTGCTGCAGCGTGATTGGTTGATTAGATATTTGCATTAACAGGTGTACCTAATAAAGTGGCTGGTGAGTGTATGTGAGTGCAATGTATCATTGTGCTCTGGCTGATATATGCAGGGGCTCAAAATAAGAGTAAGGTGTAATGGAGTGAGTAGATTGTCATCAAGTGTAGCAAGTATAGATATACCGGTGTGTGTATGTGTGTTTGTGTATAGCGAGGCATTATATCATGATATAATCCTCAATTTCTGGACTTCTGATATCTTCACCACAGCAGCAGCAGCATCCTGATCGAAATGTGCTTGCAGCTTACTGATTTGGAGCATGAAAAACATTTGAGCATAGACACCGAAAATAAATCAAGTTAGAGAGGAGAAACCAGGAGAGGAGAGGAGCATTTGGGGTTCTTCCATCTCAGTTCTTTCATAATCTCTCTCGACAGACTCTTCATAAATGTTGTCACTGCAATGTGCTTTTGGCTGCCACAGAGGAGGAGCGAGCTGCCATAAAAGTTGCTTTGACAACTCTCTGTTAAGCAGAGGGAGGCGCTCATCAGGATTCCATAATGTTCACGAGGCAGAGAAAACAAGGCAGCGATAAACACCTCGTATGCCATGAATGATGCAGTCTAATACTGCATCACAGGTCACAGGCTTTACTTCAATCAAAACTGCAACCAACAGTACAAAGACAACTTCTCCAAACCTCATCAACACTTCTGCACCTGATATGCCATACAGTCATATAACTGAATCAGCTTTTCAGCTACAGTGGTTTCTTCCAATTCATTTTCTTGGCACTGATAGTGGACAGTGTGGGGTTGCCACCATGTTGTGTATACTTCAAAGATTTGAGAGGAATTGTTGCACTAAAAATGACCTTATAATGTATTGTACAACTATTCCCATGGTAAAAAATAAACTTCCACACAATTCTGTGTTTGAAATCAAACTTCATTGACAAGAAAACCCTATCTCATACCCACATTCAACACTTTTTTTTATCCATGACTATTATGTATTCCTAACCTTAAAGTCCCCTCCACTCAAAAATATGTTTTTCTTCTTGTTCCTACAGTTGGATGTTTGAGCTTCACTGTGCAGAATGATGTAGAGTTTGTTTTCACATTCATCTGCTGAAGGAGGAAAGTTTCTCTGTGCTCACTGAATGTCTGATCTTTAGTTGAAGGCCTATGAGCATGATTTGTGACATCGCAACTAGTTTGGAAGTCAATCCTGATCCAATATTAGACTCAGACAAGTATGATGTGGAAACTTGAAGCCTCCAGTGCACAAACACTGAGAATGGACAGTGAAGTAGGAGACATCTTGTGTCCAGCAGTTAATCTTCTGCAATGAAATATATTTGCATATTCACCGAATCTATAATTTTTAATGAGGGAGAAGGAGTAGGTGCCATTTTAAGGATTTTTACAAGGTAGTTAGGACCCCCTTGAAAATGAGATGCTACATCTCAAGGGGCTGTCCTATTAATAAATTCAAATTTAAATTCAAGTAGTTATCATTAAAAAAAAAAAAAAAAAACAGACACACATTATTTTTCCAAGCAAAGTATTTTTATGTCATAATACATGTCTGGAGGGGATCTTTAAGCAAGTACTTATAGTTAACTGACTCTTAACCACAGATGTGTTATATCAAAATACTGTCATACAAATTATTGTTGTAACCATCATATGCATTGTTTAAAAAGCAATGATAAATGATGTTTTTGTCCTTTAGAATGCATCTAAGAAAACATTCTAGGGGCTTGAAAGTATTGTTCATCTGCCCTCTTTTTCCTTTTACTGTCAGTGGGCTGCAGATAGACAAGTCAAAACAATAAAATGTCCTTGTTCATACACTGAGATTTCACACATATACTGTACATGGAGATTTGCCTGCAGGAGACAATGAGATCAAAGGCAAAACTCCATGACAAAACCTCCCCATTCTATTCTGTTCTACTCTGTATTCCAGCGTCCATGTCCCCGTCTCCCCCTGAACCCTCTGACTCGGCTCTGTCAGCGCCGGCTCTTTAGTTTCCACCAGGAGAGTTTTGAAATGTAAACATCCCCCGTGGAGCTGAGGAATGCAGAGCGGCACGCCGAGGCACGAGAGGCAGCCAAGCACTGCTGCAAGGCCTCTGGTATACCAACAGCTGGCACTGAGCACTGCTGCTGGCAGGAAAGTATAATATGCATGGGGGGAGAGGGGGGTGTTAGGTGTGTCCAGGTATGAAGCTGTCATGCACACCACTCGAAGAGAGAAAAGGTGCAGTATTGAAATAATCCACTGGACATGGTATGTGTTCTTTGCTAGCTATTTCTTCCTTTTTGTAAAACACACACCACTGCACAAACACATACACACACACACACACACACACAAAATCCACTGGCAGGTGACACAGTTCACTGGTTGCCATGGCAGCAGGGGGAGGAGGGTCTATTCCCACCAGCAAAAAATTTGCTGATTTGCCTGAGCAGCAGAATAGTCCTAAACAGTGTACCTCCATTACACAAACACACAAGCACACAAGCACACACACACACACACACACACGCACGCACGTAATGTGGGTGCCATGTTACTGCTCTCTCCTGAGTATTAGTTTTGGCTGGCTGCGGATCTGCGCAGGCCGTGAGGGCATCTGGTACTCCTGTTGTATGTTCCTGTTGTTAAAGGAGAATTCAACTCTATTTTAGAATCTGCTGTAAATAATTTGGTATAATTACAGTGGTGTGTGTACCTATTTTGAGTTATACTGTCTAATTGGACCTCCTCTTGGTTAGAAGTTAGGCAAAGCTGTGCTAAGTATTTGCTAAGATGAGGTAACTCAATGCTGTAAATTCTCAAATAAAAGCAGGTATTGAGGCATTATTTGTAAGACAAAGGCTCACATGATAAATTCATCATGCTGTAAATTTCCACAGCACTAATTCAATCTGTGTAACAATATCACAAGAGTCATATCATAATTACAAATCTGTAGTTCTGAGTTTCTATTTTTAACATACAGTTTTCATTCACTTAATGTTACCAAATTGTTTCTACTTGGCAGTTTTTTTTAATCACTGTTAAGCTGCCATATAAAACATATCACTTCCTACATATGTTTCACATTAAAAGCCTACCAGAAAAAAAGAAGGATTATGAACTGTTTTGCCACTGGAACTTTATTAATGGAGCAAGAAGTGTGATTTCATAGTCGGTGATTGAAAAAATGGAAAATTAGAAGCGATCGCAATTGATTAGTGAGTGGAAATGTTATTTACATTACATTACATTATACTGCATTTATCAAGACAGGTAGACATGGAGGAAGTGTTGGGCAAACAGCAGCAAATTAAATCAGCAACAGAGTAGACAACAGGAAGACTTCTTGATGAAATACAATAAAATACAGTTGGAATAAAGGCCTTGTGGCCAGATACATCATCTTATCAATTTAAACCTTTATGCTTCCATGGCTATTGTGGCTTGAGTTTACAGATGATTTGGTTCTGTGCAGGAGCTATATGGATCTATACCATCACTCTAAGTGGAGTTTTAGCTCAGTAGTAAAATGTTAGGCTGTTATCTACATTCATTTATATATGAATATATGATGGAACTCTGTTGTGACTGGTGACCATCTTGACACAGAGTTCATGAGTTCATGTGGATTTTTGACACTGGTATCATTATTTCAGAGTTCAAAAATCTGATAACAACATATCAGCGATATTTTTAATGTTTTTTTTTTTTAACACAATGATTTTTGTTGTTGTCAACAAAATTCCTTGAAAAGATCAAAACCAGCAATGTCTCTCAATACTTCCCTATGCCATCTGTGTCAATGGTTTATAGTGAAGATGTCTTTTAAAAAACAGTAACTAATATATAGTTGCATTTTAAAAAAAGACAAAATAAAATGAATAAATAAACTACAGTGTGTGTATCCATGGTACCAGAGGAAGATTTCATACAATGACAGTAGTTTTGGATATTCAATACTCAATTAATATTTGGATCACTTCATTGTTGGTTTTGGTCTTTTTATGGGAATTGTTGATGCCAAGAAAATAGAATATCATCAGACTTATCCTTTAAAGAATTGTGACCAAGATATGTACTGAGTGGGACATTTAACTGTTGAAAAATAATAAACTTGTCAGTGCCAATTTATTGGTCAGGCTCAAATGCGTTTAGTAGTAAATCATGACAGTCTGTGTTTTTAGAAGACATCACAGTTGATAAATGCCACTGGTGACATGGTACAGAGTGATTATTTAAAATGAATAGTAATATTCCCTTTTAATTCACTAACTGATAGATATATTATTACATTTTCTGTGTGATTACATGTGATCAGTATCATTTACAAGCTGTTTTTTTTCTTTCCCAATGAAAAAGCCACAGTGAAAACAGAGGGAAAAAATGTCAAAAAGGTCAAAAGGTCCACCTTAAAGGGACTGTGTGTCTATGGTCACTAATAACAGATCAAAGTCACAGGGGACGTTCAGCTCTTCAGTAATTTCCTCAGAGGATTATACACTGACAAGAAAAATCTCCAACACTCAATAGGTTATACATTTGCAGGTTTGGTGTCCAGGACAGGTCCAGGGGGTGAATTCAATTGCAGAGAATAAGAATGTCCCGCAGGGCTCAATACTAGGACATTTATCTTTTTCACCCAGTGCGATGTCTGCTTAAAACACAGCTACAGTCAATTAACATTGATTTTCCTCTAAGGAGGAGAAAAACATTAGAGAGAGACCACTGGGGCATGTAAATGTCTGTGTGTGTCTGTGTGTGTATAGAGGGTGATTTATTGGCTTTGTTAATACAACATCACCAACTGAATCCCCATTTGGGTTTGACACCAGTTGTGATCAGTAGCATTTCCATTTCTGTAACCTTGAAGTATTTTCTAAATGTAGTACCCAATCAGCTTCTAGACATTCATCACTGCTGTCATTCATCAGTCAAACCAGCTGGTAACAGTGACCACTAGCCATTGAAGATGGTAATTAATTGTGACATGTCGATAAACATCACAGGGTGTAAAATCAAATTACTACCTAATTTTCATTTCATGGCACTGTAGCTGTGTAGCAGCTGTAAAGGTAGAATGTAGTTATAACTGGGTGATATGGCTAAAATCAATATTCCAATTTGAAAAAACAAGTATTTTTCTGATATCAATATACATCATAGTGTGGAAAATGCATGCATTATTACATACTGTATGCTCAAATTGATTTTTAATGCAATGGATGTGTTCCACAAAACCTTTCACATGTGTAAAACAAAAGCCTCCATAACTCAAATTACACTTTGCTTTGAATCGATGATTTGAATAACACACTTTATATGATCATTAGGACTGGAACAAATTCTCATTTTCATTATCAATTAATCTGCCATTTATTTTCTTGATGAATCATTTCGTCTTTAGAATGTTGTAATTTCATTATAATTTCAGACAGCCCTAGGTGACATATTCAGTCTAAAACCCCAAATACTCATTTTACTATCATATATGATGATGAAAACATAAACACATAAGATCCTCATATTTAGGAAGCTGGAACCAGTGAATATTTGGCTTTTTGCTTGAACAATATCGGTTATCAACAAAGTTAGCGATTCATTTTCTGTCGCTTGACTAATTAATTGACTAATTGTTGCAGCAGATTATATTATCCTGATACAATAATCTGAAATTACTGCCATGTACTCACCAATTTACTGCAGAGCTCCTCTGTAGGAATTTTTGGTGTCATCAAAAAAAAAATCAGACCTCAATACTTTGAGTAATGACAACATTAACATATTGAAAATGTTTAGGTACTGAATGTTGGTATTGAATGTGCATCAAAGGCTTATTCTTTGATAAGATATTTACTGATTTAAAAATGAGAGTGACACTCAGCTGTATTTATACATGAAAGATTTATGGTGTTATGTGGCACATCACACACTCATTGTTTTGTGGTTTAGTATAACTTTTCATCCCAATAAATACTATTTGATTGGTCACTAAGCCCTGTTGCCCTTAGTTACTGTTGCTTTACACTGGTGATGGTGGCAGATTTAATACTCAAAAATGGTGGTGATTCTTTAAACAATAGGTCCTTGATTTCAAACAAAAGCTGTATCCAACTGGATAATTAATTACCATGGAATAGCTGAAAACGTTTTAACATAAGATCTAAACAGTGTTCTGATTTTCTTAAATATGCATTTTAATGGCTATACATATGATATCGTGCTAACTCATGCTAACAAAGCAGATAAAAAGCATCATCACCAGTTGATGATCTATGTAGAAGAAACGGAAACAAAAGAGCAGTATTGTTCCTGTAATACAGGGTATTTAGCTAGCCCTGGTTAGCCCTAGAGTTATTGTACAATATAACACATTATTAAATCCCTCAATACTTTTCCTCTAGCAGTTTTGGTTTTTAATAGGTGTTTAAAAAAATAAAGCTTGACAGACCTGCTGCGCCTACAGTTGCTAAGCTGTGATTGGACAATTGCTGATTGATGGAGGAATTTAGCTAACAGTCAATTGTTTCCTTGCTTCCACTGTTATTTCAAATCCATGGAGAGGGACTGGAGTGCACCACACCACGAGTTTTAAGAGCGACAGGATCTGGTGGGATTAGAAGGTTAGCATGTTCTGTATAAACAAATGCACACACATAAATCCGCAGCCACAAATACACAGGCACTAAATGCTTCCCTCACACCTTCACACCTCTGTGCTGTACGGTCCAGCTCAGCGAGAGGTGAAGCAGAGAGTGACGCTCCAAACCAGGTCCTGTTAAAATGATAATCCAGGATCATAAATAAGCAAGCACACTGCAATAAAACACACACACACACACACACACACCTCACAAACGCTGATGAAATCCGACACCTCGTGTGTAGCTAGCCGCGCCATTACGGTGCTGAGTAATATGACATTTAAGCCTTAATCTCCATATGTGTCTCTGTGTGTGTTTGTGTGTGTGTGTGTGTATGTGTGTGTGTGTGTGTGTGTGTGTGTGTGTGTCCATCCAGAGGAAAAGTAAGTGCAGTGGCAGACTATGCATAATATTACACCATTATGCAGAGTATGGTTTGACTTCCAACTGCACACAGGAGAAGAGACACAGCAGTAGGTGGCAGATTCAAGCAAACACACACACACACTCACCCACACAAACACACTCATGACAGTCTGCCCAACAAGGATGAAGCAACAATCTGCTAAAATTGTTCAAAATGATATCACACTATTGTAAGAGTCTGTCTGGAAGGAGTGCCGTTCTGAGCATCAATGCTTTGACAACCCAGCAGGCAAAAGTGTTTTGTGTTTTTTTTCTTTTTAGTGTGATACTCCACCAAAATGTATTCTTTAAGGATCACACATACACAAACACACACACACACGCAGTATGCTGGGTATGCTCAGTGTGTTCTTATGGCTAAATATACTGCTTCCATGTCGTGTTTTTGTCCTCTCAAGCTCCACCAGAAGCCATGCGTTTTGGCTTCCACTTCTCTACAGTCCATCCGTGAGTTCAGTGTGTTCCAACCGGTCACTGCTTCACCAACTGAGCACACAGATTCACAGTAGAGAAGTATGCAGGGGTGGTTTGAGAGGTTTCTGTAGCTGTTTTGCTACTTTTTCCACTGTGAAACCTGGTCACTGTTGGAATTCACTGGAACTGCCGTGAACCCAAGCTGACCAAAGCTAACCTACAAGGGCTGAAAAGAGAAATTTAGGACTTCCAGTTGAGACGGTTGTGATTAGTGGGGAACTGCCAGGATAAGATAAGATAAATATTAATCTAATTGTAAAAAGCCTTTCTCCTTCAACCACTGGGTACATGCCCATGTCTTTCAAATTCCACACCTCCGGGCTTTCCGTAAAACGTCTTAAGTTTCGCTCTACAATCCCATTCCAAGATAACCCTGATGACATCATCAGGTTTGGAGGTGATTAGCCTAGCTTATAGGGGTGTTTCGATTTCGACCTTCAAAATCAAAAGGAGGATCAATGATTCTCCCACCTCTGCCTACTTGCACATGTCCAGTGTGCACATCTGAGAAAAAAAAAAAAAATTGAACACAGCACAGCATAGCTTACTGGTAGCCTGCAGCTGCATTACTTTTCGAGACACCATGGCCGCTGCCGGAGTCAGAGACGATGGAGAAACAACAGATCTGGAAAATCCTCCTGCTTCCCTGAAGTCATTGGCGTAGAAACACTTTGCCTTCCCTGTGAGTTGTGTAAATAACGAATGCATCGTTGATAGAAAAACTACAGTTTATAGGCTATGCTACACACTTCACACTTCAGTAAAGTTGGAAATATATTGACAAATTTAAACTTCCTGGATCAATAACTCATAAGCGAAACATTCTTAAAACACAAATCAACACCTCTTTCCTACTGTAGAAAGGGATGAGACAAGTGTGCAAGGACCGTCTACAAAGTGCAACACACATAAACTTAGTTTGCTGCAGGTGAGGACACTCAAGCTGTTGTTTTAAAGTACCCCTCTGCCATCTAGTGGCTCTTCTTTTTGTTTTTGTGTTTTAACAGTTTCTTCCCAATTGACTGGTGAAATAAGTTATTGTTATTCCATTTTAAATAATTATTTAAATTTGACCATATAGCCTTAGTGTGGTACATCCCCCACCCCCCAAAAAACATATGGCAGTTATATCACACTTGAAACCATGTAGCCTATCCTTTTAAAGAAGAATTTGAAAGTGTAAATGACAGTTGTCAGGGCATAAAACCAATGATCTGTTCATCTTTACCGATCAAGACTCAATAGTTTACACTGGCATAACTCTCAGTGCTGAAAAAAATGGTTTAAATCGAAAATCGAATTTAATCGTGACCTTAAAATCAAAAGTCAAACTGAATTGAGGATTTGGGGAATCGTGAGAGGCTTAGCAAAAAAACAGCTAGCCTGCTTCTGTCCAAAGTTCAAAAATATGCCAACCTACACCTCTAAAACTCACTGACTGTAACATGATGCATCTTGTGTGTTCAGTTCCATACAGCAACTGAAGTGTAAGCAGTAGTAGTAGTAGAGATGGTCATGATTTTCAAATTTTGGAATAGTCATTAAATTATAAAAAATCAAATAGTTCATGTGACTACAGTGTTTCCCTTTGGTTGACTGCTTTGAGGAGCGGCTGAGATTGGCACTAAAATGAGAACTGCTGGTCCACCTTTAAGGTCAGTCCACCTTTAGTGAGCCTGGTCAGGTTAGGCTAACCCATTGTTGCTAACATCGGGGCTAACACCCTTCACTTTTCCAGCAGTTGGGGAAAAAACAGACAAGACTTTTCTTGATCTTGAGAAGCTGTAGCATTTATTAAATTACACACAGTAGTCTGTGCTGTACATTTAATGCCAGATTGACAACTTACTGCTAACCTTTTACTCTGCTCCGCTCGCATTCACCGTCACTTTTTTTCCGCTCGCTCAACCACACACTCGCTACACCCACACATTACACACTGCCCTATTCCTTAACAAAGCTACTCTGCTCTTACAACAGTACTTTTTATGTAGATGTCCTTTGAAGAATGAGGAGAGGGAAAATGACTCAAAACATTTCCACTGTAACTAGGGTGTTATCATGCTCGCACAGCATGTGAGTGAAAATCATTAGTAGCCCACTGACATTAATGATTGTGTGAAATTTTAGCAGCGGTGCTCATAATTTTGCAGAGGCAGTGCACCACTGAAGAATGAATATAGGGGAAACACTGGACTATCTTCTCCTCTTACGTTAACGTGTGTAGCACATTCAGATCGTCTCTTTTCCGCAGGAGGGCAGTATAGCAGTATAGCATTTGCTACAGCACTGTGAGATGAGCTAGATTCTACTGTACAAACAGGAGACATGTGCAAAGACTACTACAGTCGTCAGAAAGTTCTGTGTGGAACTCCTTCAAAAAAATAAACAAAAACGAAGGTGCAATGCCAGGTAAAGCTAGCATATCACAAGTCTACAACAACTACGCACTGTCTTTTGAGAGCAAAGCACCAAGCAGAAGGTGGATGAATCATGAATGGGTCTCTCTCTTTCTCTCTCTTTGTGTGTGTGTGTGTGTGTGTGTGCGTGCGGGGACGTGGGGATCTTCGAAGAATGGCCGAATAGTTCCCAGTGAATACTGGATAGTATTTTTGCTTGAAATGTCCATCCCTACTGTGTATAGCTTTGGATGCCAGATAGGGTCACTGCACCTAGCTGTTAGCCAAAAAATAGTCGCGGCACGTAACTCAACATAAAACAACACATTTTTTTACATTTTTGTTTGCGTACGAATTAAACAAACAAGATTCATCATGCTTATTAGTGAGTGTTAGAGGTGTTGGTGGGCATACTTTAGAACTGTGGTGAGAGCCAGGCTAGCTGTTACCGCCTGCTTCCAGTCTTTATGCTAAGCTGGGCTAAACACATCCTGACTCCAGCTCTGTATGTAATGAACAGACATGAGATCTTAATCTTACCTAACTCTTGGAAAGAAGGAAAATAGACATATTTCACAAAGTGTCAAACTGTTCTTTTGAGTACCAACTGAATTATTTACTATTTACACATAATTAAAGACTGACTGTAACCCATACTCTACAGTAGCATCACTTCAATAAGATTTTAAGAAGTACTAATCACTTGCTTACTTACTTGGCTCAGCCCAGCAAATGTAACAAGTGTAAGAACACAACAAACGTTTGTAATACAGTGCACCTGAGCTCCAGCACATTTCATTACACTGTTAAGGTGAGGGGAACAGTTTTGATTAAATTAAATATCACAGAATTAGCCAATTTTATTCTCCTCAATAATGTGTCTCTCCTCTCCTCAGACTTTGGATTATTTCGTGCTGGTGGGATTCCTTAACAGGAAATGATGCGATATGAAGTGACAGAGATCGCCCACCTCCCCACCCTCCACATACACATGCGCGCACACACACCCTCCCAGCTGGCCCGCAGTCTGTGACATGCCTAGTGAGCTTTCTTGGAGTGACAGATGGACCGCGGGCAAGCAAGGGATGGCTTGGTAAACACACTCATATAATCACACACACACGCACAGAGGTGCACATACATACACCGCACATGGGGGAGAACACATGTAATCGTCCCCAAATCAGCACACAAGCTTCCCTCTCTACATGAAGCTGGCATCATGTCTTCACCCAAAATTTGTGTTCAGGGCTGGAAACACCCAAGGCTCCACATACAACAGGATACATGACCTGCCTGCCTTTCACAACCTGTTTGTTCTCCTACCCTGTCAAGCACCACAGGCCACACAACAGCAACAGCTAGCCTGGACCACAGATGGGTTATGATGTCTAAATAAATCTGATTGCAGAGGTTAATGTACCTGTAGATGATGCTATAACTACTGTGCATGCATTTGCCTTTAATTAAGAAATCTGATGGGCTCCAGTCATCATTGGACCCCTCTGATATGATGGATATGTTGCAGTCTGACCGATAAAGAATTTATCAATACATCACTTGCTTTCTAAGGATGCAGAGCTAAAAAGATGGTAAATGGTGACCATCTATCTAAAACTTCATTCAGAGCAAGATATCATGACAACTAACAGCCAAACTGATCTGAAATTTGGTTTAGTTATTCATGATCCTAAAAACAATTACTATCAGTTTTAATGACCTCTTGATCTTTCACAATAGCATCAACACTAGCAGACTAGATGTGAGGCAGTACTTATAGTGGTGATTTGAACTAACATCTCTGATGTTCTGATGTTTCTCAGGTAATGCTTAACATCTTAGTTAATAGTACTAAACACAAAGTACAGCTGAGGCTGATAGGATTATCATTGTTTTTTCCAAGTGTTTGGTCATAAACCAGCCAACCTGACTTGATTTTTTGACCTGGTGAGAATAAGAGTCAGGGAACCACCAACGTTATTTTAATTCCCCCTGTAGAGACCATGAATTTCTGTACCAAATTCCATGGCAGTCCATCTGATAGTTGCCGTGACATTTCAGTTTGAAGGGAGGGATCAAGGGATCATCAAAGTCATTGGGAAAACTTCTAGAAACAAATTTTGTGCCAAACCATCAAAAAGATATATTATATATTTCACTAGATAATTGCAAACTGCCAGTAGCACAACATGAAAGGTCAGGGGATCTACAAAATTATTAGGATCCATCGCCTGGCCAACATGGATACCTGTCACAAATTCCATGCCAAATCCATCAAAATGTTGTCAACATACTGTATTTCCAACACTGCCATTCCTAGAGCCCCACCACTAGCTTGCATAAAAGTATGTAAATCTAGACCATTGAGTTTATTGACCACATTCATGTTCCCCAGAGAATGATTGTTCCATTCAGGACTTTCATACTGGAACGCAATGCAGACCCTACTGCTTTCTTTTCCTGTTTCTATTAACGCTTCTGACAAATACCCTCCCTTGCAACTCTAAGGCCATGTGATGTTTTCAAAAATCCAATTAGATTTTTAGGTGCCTCCATTCTGCCAGAATTATCTCCAAATAGACTCTCGCTCTGCCTTTAAGTTTCTTTTTGCCTCAGTGTGCAGTAATGGAAAAAGGGAAAGTAGTCCCATTAAGCAGATAATTAGCTGCATGATAGATGCTGTACCATGTTAGTCAGGGCAGTGGTTTCTTGTGTGTTTTTAAAAGGATTTACAAAGGATTTTACATTTGGGAGATGAGGCAAAACCGCAGCAGAACACATAGTTCTGACAGTACTGACTGGGAAATACAGGTCTAAAGACTAAAACCCCACTGGTGGCCCCTTGAGGCTGCTGCAACACTGGTTCATTACACCCCACAATGTGGACATGTTGAAAGGAACAAGCAGTATACTGACAATGTTGCTTTTCTTGGAGTCCTACCAGTAATAGGGCTAAAAGTGTTAAATCTGATGGTGGTGTCATGGGGTCATTACAATCAAAAGGTTGAGCACCCCGGGAGCATAACTGTGCTTGGAATGTTTTAGGATAATCTATGCTAGTTAGATTATTAGATATCTTGTGTGCAAAGGTGCAGGGTTACTTAGAATTCCTGGGTCAAGCATCTCATGGAGAGGACAAAATTGAATAGGCTAATCCTCAGGAGAGCATGTATGTGCTCTGCAAATTTCACGGTGATGTCATCAGATAGAGGAAATGGATGGTGCTAGAGGAAAGGTCAGACGGTCACCAGAAACATATTGATCCTCTGGGGACTATGAGTGTTGATTGTATGAGTGCAAATTGTTTTGGGCAAGCCCCAAAGCTTTTCCAACTGCAATAAAATGATGCTGTCCAGAGAGAACTGAACTGTCCAGAGAAGTGCTAAGTTCATCAAAAAAAACCTTTTTCTCACGACAAGAACAAGACAAAGACTAAAAGCTTTTGAAAACAAAAACTGTGACAACATGAATTACAATTTTTGTCCACGTATAACAACCAAACAATAATGTGTAAGACTGAGGAATGGACAAATTAACTGATAACTTTGTTAATGCACATTTTTGCAAATGTAGTGCAATCGACCCACATGCATCTGCAGAAGCACACATTGTATCCCTCTGACTTGAAAAAAGTATATGCCTCCACTAAATCTCTCTTCTTCAAAAACTGAGTTTAGCTGCTTAATGTGTTACACTAATAAGCAGCATCTTGCATTTCAGTAAAATGATGTCTCTGCCAGTGGTGTTAGCTTACATTACCGGCTCTTGAAGAAAAAAAAATCTACAATCCCACAAAAAGTTTGACAAGAAGCAGCAACACAACAGCTGAGACAAACCACGAAAACATTCAGATTACATGGCAAGCCATCCTTTTTTGAGGTATTTTATACTAATGTGGTGGACTGACCGACCAACCTACAAACCGACATTTCCATTCCTTGAGCCATGCTGCTAGCATGGCTAAAACCACGACTAAAATCTCTTAAAAGTTTTGTCAAATCCAGCTAGACTCATACTAAAAATAATCATGAAAACACGACACACACTTTCGTCAAAACATTAAGACTAAAACTAAATCAAAATCAGGTGCGATAACTCATTTTTGGCAATTAAACTGAACTGACAGACTCTCCATGATGTCAATGTTTCAACTTGGTTTGATTTTTAGTTTTTACCCTAATGAATTGAGAAAGTAGAGTGGAGAAAAACAAAGAGCAAAAGAGCATAACCCTTTAGATTACGTTCCATTTGTGCAACTGGAGTATAATTAGACTGTAACAACTCAATTTTTATGGTTAATTAAGACTTGATAGACAGAAATGTAAGCACAAGTGTGATTTTGCAGGTCAGGAGCTGTGGAGACTCCACTGTCTGCTGAACCACTACAGACATCCAAATATCTATCTGCGCTTATTGTTTATGACTGACCGAGATTGAATTAGATGAGAATGGATAGGAGTCACGGATAGAAATGACAATCAGAGGTTATTGCTACCATGGCGCTCACACACACACACACACACACACACACTCACGCACACAAATACACACATTCTAATGAGGCAGAGGTTGTTGTTTGCTGTGCATGAGCAGAGCGGAGAAAGTCGGCAACTGTAAACATGATTATCTCTAATCCAACACACTCCACTGTTATAATACATAATCATAGCTGAGTGTGCGTGGGTGTTGGTGTCTGACCTCAGAAGGACCTTTTTATCCTTTTTTTTTTTTATTTGATAACAAAAAATATTATAAAAAAATAACAAAAAAGGTGCCAAACATGCATGAAAAAAACATGCACATCTGTTTGCTTGACATGCATGTGTATTTGTATATGCATGTGGATTTCCTCCAGTGTCTGTGGTTATGGGAGTCTGTCTATGTACATTTGTTCTTATGTGTGTATGTGTGTGGATGCGTTTGAGTGGTGAGATGAGAGGAAGGCCTAAGTGCCATTGATCCGACCAATTACAGCACAACAGAGTGCTGGAGAGATGGTTTCTGCCACAGGAATGCATAACATCTCTTCTGACAGATATGAGCAAAGTCTTCTCAGTTCTGTGTCCGTGAGAGGAAGAGTTTAACCCCAGACTCTTAATGTTTTTCAGATGTGGCTGGTAAAGCTGGAACTTGCACTGTTCACCTGGATAAGTAATCAAACTGCATTTAACTCACAAAATGACTGAATCTGCTAAATATTTATTGTGACTGGTGATATTTTCTAATCTGCAGGCCTTCCATTTCACTGCTGTTGTGTTTTGTGCTGTATTTCAGCTGTCAATCAAACACAGAGACATGTTCTTTTCATTTAATGTTTGTTGGTAAAGTATATGTAGGAGCTGATTCAACCATGGGAGATATCAATGCTGAAATATTTAGTCACTCAACAGAAAATGAATCAAATGACAACATCTTTGATCATTGATAATCACCATTTATATCATTTATCAATCAAAACTGCCACACATTCACTGCTTCCAGCTGTGAGGATTTGTTGCTTTTCTCTGGTTTGAATAATTCAGTATCTTTGGGTTTTGCTGCTTTTCTGACAAAACAAGCAATTTGAAGATGTCACCTCACGCTTCAAATTCACTCAATTTCTTACATCTTAGTTAAACAGTTAAATCAATCTGACAAAATAATCGACTGATAAATTGATAATGAAAATGCTAAGATGTAGTTGCAGTGGCTAACATTGCAAATGCTAATCCAGCTCTTCTTCTGTTTATTACACAAACTCAGTTGGTGTTGCCACTGCTGAATAGTTTCACTTTTTTGTCTGATTTTTTCAAACAAATGAATGAAATATAGTGGATATATATAGATATAGAGACACTTTGTATCATTTGGTAATACAGAGGTACAAAATCTGCATTTATATAATAATGTAGATTAAGAAAACTCTGCCCTCATGTGCTGCTGGTTCTGGAATTATTTTCTCCCCTCTGAATTCCTGTGTCATATTTTTATTTCAATGATAGCCTCAATGTTTTAAACATAGAAACACTGGAATCTCCTGAATTATTTACCATATGATAGTTGTATGTTATGGCCATCAGTTTGAATTATTTCAACATTGTTACTGAGAAATCATGTTTTTTCCGTTGGTTCTGTTAAGCATCAACCTCAACTGCCGTTGCTATGGAGAAGAAGCCAGTCAGAGGCACGAATCACAACTGTAGCTGATTCAAAACACTTAATTTTTGCAGCTGGCAACAAAACATAGTATGATAGAATCTGAGAGTTTTTGCTGCAGATTGTGTTAAGCTCAGTGATGTTCGTAGTGAACTTCTCATCTTACAATTTTACTTGCAGAAGCACGGTTACCAAAAATAAGTCATCTTTGCAACTCAATATAGTAGTTATAGTTTACACAAAAAACAAAATGCAGTGAAGTTGCATTTGTGAAAGTACCAACATGCAACTAAATGGATCCTGGCATGTTTCGTATTCCCCAAATAAGTCCTGAGAAGAAGAAATTTCTCAGATAATTAAGGATTTTGAAGAGTTTCACAAATCATTATTTTACAGCTATAGTGTTTAAATAAATAATAATAATAATAGATTTACTTGACCGTACTCTGAGATTTGAGTTATCTCCCAAGAAATCAACTGACCCACAATAATGATGAACCATCAACATATTCATTGTAACATACAGCTCATGATGCGTCCTCTATGTTTCTCCTAAAAACCATCATCTCTATTAAACTGAATGTAGCTCACAACAGTTCAATTGATTTGTTCACTTGAGGGAGCTGCACAGACCCCAGCTGGCCTGAGTCAACAGCAGAAGGAGCAACGTTATTTTGAGGTATTTGCCATCACGTGTCCAAGCTCCATTGTTGCGTATTTTCAGTGGGGCTGTCAAGTGAACGCCACTAAAAATAGCACCTAGTCTATTTCCCCCAAACGGCTGCTGTGAAAACGCACCGACAACAGCCGTAGAAATTCTCCTTCTTCTTCTCCCCAACGGAGGCATCTGGAGCCTACTCCAGCAAATATCCTACTCCCTTATTCCCCTGCAGTGCATTCCTTATGTCTTGTTAAAAAAAAAAAAGACTGCTGACTGAAAAAATCCTGTCTCACCTCCATAACTCCTCCACTTTAGATATTTTTTGGGCAGGAGCATGAAATAATTTCACATGTTTGTCAAGTAATTCAACCTGAAACAAGAGTACCGAGAGCAAGAAGACGTAATCTTCTTCATTTCAGAGACACTGTCATTTGGTTTTTGAGTCTAATCTTGCAGGAAGTTAAACAAATGAAACAAATCCAATTAACCACCCTGCCTGAATTTTCTCAACTTGTCCCGAGTACGATAAGGCTGCGATGCACCACATGAGATTAAATATTTGTTTAGATGAAGACGTGCATGCATGTGTTAGCACATCAGCAGCATGCACAAAGACACACATGCACGTACTGTATCTCCTCAGTGAGTGTGTGTGTGTGTGTGCATGACAAGAATGCTCTATGACTTGAAACTGAACTGATGATTGTGTCTGAAACAAACAAAAAAAAAGACACCCGAGAAAGAAGGGAGAAAGAAAGAAAAACACAAAAATAATCTGGCGACGGTGAGTGCTCCGGGGGACGAGAAAGCTAAACAGATGATATTGGAGCGACAGAGAGAGAGAGAGAGAGAGAGAGAGAGCGAGTGAGGCGTAAGGAGCACGTTGTGAAGGCCCCTTTTAGTGCAGGAAAGCAAGAATAATCCCTATTAAGGTAATTAGTGTTTCAGGAGACAAAGTGTAATTAAACAGAAACAGGCTATAAACTATGTGCTGTCTAAATATAACTCGTCCGTACGAATCCAGTCAGACTGCAGGATCCATCGTCTCTGCATCCCCAAACTGCAGGAAGGAGGAATGTGTGCATGTGTGTGTGTGTGTGTGCATGCGTGCATTAGATGGGGGCGGTGTGTTTACAATGAGATCAAGAGAATGCTTGGCAGGACGTCAGCCTTGTAAAGCCCCAGGATTCCACATGGAAAACACTCACACACTCCGCACCGTGGGGAAAACACACAAAGACACACACAAGCCCACAGTGAAAACAAACATGCGGTATGAAAGGTTTTGGTACACGCCGAGGAAGAGACTAGCAGACAGGCTAGGGGAAACATGCGGCGACGCCGGCAGCATCCAGTCTCAGGGAGAGCAGAGAGGATTTCTACCTGGGAGGAGGCTTGCTGCGGTAGTCAGTTACCGGTGTTACACAGTGTTCAGGCATACACCGATTACATTACTTGCCAATCACCCCCACCATCGTTTTGATTTTGTTTTTTTATAGAAATAAAACCCATTTAGTTCATTTCGCGTATCAGCACCCATGTTCATTAAATAAAAAAACTAATTTGTAAAAGCGTCTTATCAATATTTAGTTGGACGACAGACATCTGCTTTGTGACCGTCTGCAGCATCAGCAGCAGAGTGAGACGTCTGTCCTCCCTCCAGCTCTCTGCTGTAAACACACGTAGCTTTTAACGAGCAGCTGCTCTCGTGTCTCCCTGGGTCTCGGTGCTTGTTTTCAGCAGAAACTCTGCCGCTCTCTGGCTGCTCAGCCTGCTCTCGGTGTGTCTCTCTCCGGATGGCAGACGGGTCGCTCCAGTTCTCGTTCTAAGCGGCAGTTGTTCTCTGGCTCGTCCCTGCGTCTGTGTGCACGGAGGACGGCCTGCTGGTGATCATGGCCAGCAGCAGCCTTAAAATCCGCCGTCACTAACTCATGAGGTAAGGGGAAGATCTAAACTAAGAATCTAATGTTAAAGATCAAAGTAAGCACACTACAGATATTGAGCTTCATCAACAAATATCACGTGTCGACAGTGTTTTTATAATTACTCTCACTGCCAACAGGGAGAGAAAAGTCCAACACTCTCGCTTTAATGTCAACATCCCCCTCACTTTCTCTCTCTGTGTTTGTCTCCAACTCACGCTCCTCACCAGAGGGAGTGCTGTTCATTTTTCATCTTCAGTTCAACTCCTCTGTAGCCAACTCTCTGGAGACTGTCTAGTGTGTGTTTGTGTGTAAGGGTGAAGGGAAGAGGCGGTGGGGTGTCATGCTATTTTCTTCTTTTGCTGGACACCTGATTTTTCTGTTTTTGTACAGAATCCAATCACCAACCCCAACAGATGAGCCAGGAGAGTCATTAAGAAACCATCTAAATGTAATACTAAATGTAGCGGACTAGCGGATTTGGAGTTTGGGGTTGAAAAAAAGGAAACGTGAACATTTGTATATTTCAGCTATTCCAAAATGTAGTTTTGCAGTTATCTAATGCCACTAAAAACTCACATATATATATATAAAAAAAAAAAATATATATATATATATTTTTTTTTTAATATCTTTTCTTTGTAATACAGAACTATATAGGGAAGAACTGTGTAATTTGATAGATAATAAAGACAGTGTTTAATTGGTACACATCCAATGAATAAATTCCATTAATTGGTGAGCTAGTCTAATCAAGACGGCCTTTTAGTCAGTGAACAGCAGGTCAACTGAACATGCAAAAATGCAAAATTTATCTGCAGGTGAGTGTATAATTCAACATATAGGGAAAATATAGTTTACAATAATAAATTGATATTTACTTGGGTTTATACTGAGCTTCTCCTTCAAAGAAATTTCAAGGGAAAGAAAATCACTATAAATGGTATAAAATTACATAGTTCTTTCCAGGAAAGTTCAATGGAAATCATGCTTGGAAAAACCTGTAAAATAAAAGTGGTACAAAGAGTATTCAAAATGTTGAATTTTCATGTACTGTATATACATGTAAGTCATTTTCAACAGCCTACAGGAGCTGGGAGGCTGACTTGAATACAACACCAGTAGTCCCATTACACTTCCCTGAGGTACACCACAAGTGACAGGCCATTGGTCCAAAGGAACTTGCCTCAGACATATCCTGTCAACGCAAAGTACCTTTAACTTGATGTAACAAGATTGTATAATCAGCTGTACGGATGTCCATTAAGACTGACAAAATTTGCCTTCATCAACATAAAATTCAAAGCGACGTCCTTGTATTTTAAAGAGCATTTTTCCTTCTACTTGTTTCCTCATCAGCTCAGTGTGAAATTTGACTTTTGTGTGAAAAAATATTTTTGCTAACCTGATGATGGACGTACAAAACTTGAAAATGTGTTCATTCTTAGGCAAATTCTGAAGCATCTTTTTTCTATGATTTCTAAGCAAATTTATGGAGGTTTATTAGAGTTGGACATTGAAGATAATGTGTGAGTCACACTGAATGATATTAATATGTGTTTCATGTCTGTGTGTTAAGATTTGACTGAGTTATAACTCCAAAAAGGCAGCAGCCAGCAGGAATTCCAGTCCAACCACATCCAAAAACTCCACAATAAGATACAGAAGGCGTGTTTCATACAGAAATGAAAGCCTCTTGACATAACCATTTAGTTACACTAATCAAAGCTTTTGAGAAAAATATTTATATGAACACTGGCCTGGAGATACTGAGATTAAGTCCTCCTCCATGTTGCTTGCAAAGACACAAATGGGGTCATTTGAACTGCTTCATCTCAGCCAGTCTTACCTGGTTCGGTGCAGTTTTTTTCAGGCTCGGAGTAGAGCTTAGACTCGTTGTCATAGACTTCTTGTAGAAGGTGACGACTCTCCCACCTGGCTTCCTTCACCACCATGGAGTTGGAAATGTGATATCCTGAGACAGTCATAAAGAGAAAGCAACAAAGAAAAAGAGATGGTAGAATGGTTAATGGTTGCATGAGGACTCTCATTCACTTCAAACAAAACCACCACACAAACCATTAGTGGCAGCTCTCTGCCTGGGGAGTTGGCTTTATGAAAGACACTGAATGCATCACATAAAATGACAAACTCGGTTTTATGCAACAAAGTGGAGGACGTTTAAACAGATCTATTGATGAACATTGGCTACAGACTTTTTATTCTCAAACACTCTAATGGTGGTGATGCACAAGCTCTTAGTTCCACAGTTAATTGACATTCCTAAATACTCCAAACATTCCTTCTCCCCACAGAACAAAGGGAGATGAGACATGCATCTTGTGTCACCACGTTCCTGCGGGAGCATTAGTATGGCAGCATGCTGTGCCGCAAGGCCGATCATTCCAGCTCAGTCATCTGGGTCACAGTATCCTCAAGCGCCCCACCTCCGACCCATCTTCTCTCCCACCATGCAACAGGCCCTGACTTAGGTGCAGAGCATGCTGGGGCTTCTATAAATAGCACCGCGCTCAGCTATATTTATCAAAACGCAGAAACATGAAACGCTTGCAACGTTTTACAAACAGCTATGTCGCAGGCAGATGGAAGAATAGAAAGGCACTGAGCTAGAACAGGATGCTTTGGAGTTATGAGTGTAGCTGCTGTAAGAGGCAGAATTATAAGTCTTAAAGGTGTGCTTGAAAATCTAAACTTAACTTTAGTTTTGTAAGCTTGTACATTTAAGTTTGTACCTGTAAAAAGTCTTCACAAATCCAGGTAAAATGAATCATCTAGTTAAAGCTGCTGTAATCAATATTTCTATATCAACACTGAATCAAATTATGACATATGAAAGGGTTCACTCATAGTGACAAACCCACAGAGAAATCAGCCCTCCAGTTCCTCTCAGCTCTATTGAGCATTTTAGTAACTTTCAGCTCATTATTTTGGTTTTACAACTTCAACATTACCGTTTTGGTTTAGTCTCACTGCTCTCCACAAGCAGCTTTTTTCAGTGAAAAAGCTCTGATAAACCCACTGTACACTACCTGCCCAGCAACAAACAGCAGACAGACAAAGTTAGCGACTAGCTGGTGAACATGGTGGAGCATTTAACAGCTAAAGCAGCTAGATAATTATACCAAAACTAAAGCACCTGTTTGATGTGTAAATTGAGATAGTTTTGATTTGTTAATGTTGTGTTTAGAGCTTCATGTATAAATCTATATAATGTCTGGGAGTGCATTAGCAATTTAGTAATGTTAGCATGACTTGACAGATGTAAAATTAGCTAGCTATGGTGTTATGAGACACTTTAACCAAATAACTTGTTCTAGCTTAAGATCTAAGTCAAAAGTCAAATATCTGTGAGCACACTGAAAAATATGCCTCACAGCCTGTAATGTTAAGTTTACAGGCAGCAACTAAAATGTTCAGGCTGAAAAAGTAAGCCTGCAAGTACACACCTGGGTATGATGCAGGTACACACCAAGGTGTGCAGGCTTACAAAACTAAAATGATCAGTAAACTTATTTTCAAGCAGCTTTATGGATGCTTTAATATTCCACATTGAAGGTGTAATGTAACCAAAATACAAGATATCTGCAGTGTCAAATGCTAAAATACATTTGCACTGATCTTTTTTTAAGCCCTGTTCCAGACTGAAGGCAATGTTGTCTGTCTACCTTCCCTAAAATCAGTCTGGATAATCCACACACATCTCATTGTGAACAGTGTTCATGGGGACCAAATCGACACCACCACAAACAAAATTTCAATCACTTCAATTGTATCGGGCTGCAGGCGGAAATCTCAAAACCTACACAAATTAAATCAAAACTATCTGTACGGAAACATACCACTGAATATGTAAGTTGGTGAACTGACTCTTTAATTTTACTTATAAAAAGAAATGTGTATTTTACCTTAAAACACACACAATGCACAGATATGCACACTTGATTTCACTGTGTATAGTTTGACAAACAGAACCAAAGGCTGAAATCTGCCAAGCTGCATCAGCACCAAAGCTTATATACAGCTGTGACTTACTGTATGCTCTTCCCCTGAGCCAGTGTGTCCGTGTGTGTGTGTTTGTGTGTATGTGACATTACTAGAAGACATTGAACAAGTTTAAAGCTCGAAACACACTCAACATACATACACAGGAGTCCTCTCTTTGTCTTGTCATTACTTAATAACTTGAGTGTGTGTTCCATTAGTCGACACACACATACAGACACACACACACATGCACACACACACACACACTCACACACAGACGCACACACACCTCTGAGTGTTTTAGGTGGTTGGTGGTCCAGTGAAGCAGAATGCATCACCACTGCCGAGGTTGCTATGGTGACGTGACGGTAATGGATAAGACACAGGGGGATGGGCTGGGGGTGGCGAGGGGGGGGGAGGTGCATGACATAACACTGAGTAACTCACGCACATGCACAGACACACACACAGCAATGACGAACCAAAACTACGAGCACATGCTATCAGACGTGCTGTGCAGCTCCGTCAGTCACACAGGTAAACACAGTCGTATCAGCAGCCGCAGGCTCTTCACTGTAGCAGCTCCACATGGGAAAGAGGGATGCGAGCCTTGTCGATCAGGATCATATGAAAGGCTAAAATGCATATTTCCCATTTGCATTTTAATATTGATCAATTTCAAAGTCAAATTCAGATTTTCATATTCATATCTGCTTGTGAAGAGCTGTGAGGCAGACTATTGCAAAGGATTCAGTATTGAGTGTTTTTCCTCCTCTACTGGGAAAGGTTTGTGACGAACACAAGCACATACACTTTCATCTGTTTGTGAAGGGATTATAGTGTCTTGAGTGTGGCAATGTTTGTTGGACGAGTCGGGTTTCTGGTGTAACTTCACTAACCGGCACGTAGGAGTCCCGACACACTGGAAAAAGATACCCTAAGAACGACTGACTGGTTTGGGATTAAATTTAGCATTGACATCCGTGATTCTGTAACTAACTGTAAGTAACTGTCATATCCAGCGTTGCAGTTAATTATTTAATGATTAGCAACATGATTTGTATCTTGTATCTATGTTTTGGTGCCTTGCTAAAGAGTTTGCCAGCTGCCATCCAAGTGTTTGCATCATAAGCAGAGCGTCCATGAGGGCAGAGGGGGTGACTACCCCAGGACCCATGCTCAGTAGGGGCCCCGCTGGGGACATAGTACACGACCCAACTGCCATTGCACAAGCACAGCAGGAATAGTAGAGCTTAACTCTCTTAACTTTTTCTATACATTCTCTGATAGTTCTTATCACTACAGATTTAATCCGCCCTCCAACCACAATATGGGTTGCAGTAACAGAGTGGCGCTGTTCGTATTTCCACTCCCTTGACTCCACAGGAAGTGAAGACTGCAGAAGCAGAGATTCAAAGTTCATGACCAACTTCGCTGAAAACTTTAGCTAAAATATGAGATACTCATGTCTCTTTATGTTTCTGGTGAATGAAACTCACGAAGGTCGAAGTTTCAGCTCTCTGAGACTCATTAAGAGCTATTTGCGTTCATGCATGGATGAAGCCAAACTATCCAACCTCATTGCTGTGTGTTGAGCAGGACATAAACATTGACAAGGACAAAGTGGTTGAAAGAGAGGAGGGTGGAGTTTTAACAAGGGACCGTGATATGTACAAAGTTTGTTAACCTGTTTGGATTATTTTGTCCTCTGGAGGATGGTGGAATACACAAATGGATCTCACTAAACTCCAGCAGGCTGAGCAGGGATAACAATTGGTGAATGAAAAATGTAACTTCTGTAACTTATGGAAGTTATATTATGTAGGCCTACTGGATCTTGCACTGGGACTGACAAGCCCGCTGAGGCTTTGAATAAAGAGGATTTTCCCCAGTTCTGCATGTATAAGTGGTTCAGTCACCTGCTGACTGTGTGTGGTTTGGGGATGAGCCTGTGCAGAAGGTGTCTGCTTGTTGCTTGTGAGGATTCATTCATGCATATAGAAAACAGGAGTAAGTGGTGTCTTACATGCAGTGATACTTTCTGACGTGAACACAAACTCTTAAAGAATATACATGAAGAAATATGTGTAAGTCACATATCTACAGTATGATCTGTGCACTTATGCTGTCTAAATTCCATCCTAGAGTTTTCTAATTCAATGTAATGTGGTTTGTTGCATTAAACCACTATGAAACACTCTGAATTTGTCATAAAATGACATGTTGTCCTACTTTATACCTTATTTCTTTATTTGGCTTCTGACCACACCACTGCTATTATAAGTGCTTAATTAACTTCGCTAACCTTGATATGTGTGGGGTCACATGATGATAAAAAAGAGAGCAATTTCTTTTTTGATTTGTCTCTATTTGCTCTGCTCCTTTCTCGGGAAATATTGAGCGCTTTCACCTTTTCACAGCTCAACAAAGTTACAAACATCCATAATTAGTCTTTAATAACTTAAATAACTTCAATTTTGGTAATGAAGAAATCAGTCAGAATGTTAGATTTTTCTGTTGTTTAACTCCATGTTTACTGCATCTTAGCATCTGTCTGTGTCACTGCTTGTGGTGTTGCTGACTGTCTACTTTGTATTTGAACAGGTCTTGTATAGTGTTGTAGACCGCTGTGTCTAGTTTATGTTTGTTATCCCCGTGTCAGAAAGACATGCTACTGAGACAGTGCACCTGGCCTGTCGCTGTCCATCGGCGGTGGTGCTGAATCGTTCGTCAATAGATGCGCATAGAGCGCTGCGTTCTGTCCTCGGTGCTGAAACATGTTTTCGTTTTTTGCTCTCCAGAACAAGCTTGTCTGACAAAATGGCTTCACTGTATGTTTTCTTCGACATACAGTGGGCTTGCTTTGCTCAATAAGTGACAATTTGTGTTAATGGATAGGATAGAATATAGTTATTTTATTATTGTATGAATGCTGCACCCCCTCTCTGCTGAGTCTAGCTGCGCCCCTGGTTTGTATAGTTTTTGTCTTTTGATATAATCCCCTTGCTCTCCCTCCCTCTCTGTCTGTCTGTCTGTCTCCATGTTTCGCCTTCATCACCCTGATGTAACATTTGAAAACCTTTGGTCTGGTCAGAGAGCAAGACAAGACAGGCACAACTTGAAGAAGCCTTGAAACAGAAGTTCTAAGTTGCAGCAGAGAGCTGCGGCCCTCCAGAGAACTCAAAGCATCAACTGCAGGCTTCAGGAACAACAGCTGGCGGAAACGTTTTCCGACAACTCAATGACACAGAGCTCAAGCTCAGCCAGCAGACGACTGTCCTAGATGAGAGTAGAAAGGCTCCTCATAAACTGTATAAGGAGTGCACAGATCTAGGAAGGAGGCACACTGACATTAATTCTGACTATCATGATCTACTTAAAAGTCACAGCGTCCTCTAAGTTAGATATAAGAGGCTCAGCCGTGACCAGAATTCTGTCAGTTGTCTGTGAAGATTCTCAGTCATCCGGGAGATATAAAGTAAGTTGCTGTTTATTCTTAAATACTTTCACCACTCACTCAAGAGACTTAATCATTTTTACAGACAGATCAGGGAATCCAAGGCAACCTCCGAGAGACTACACTCTTTAAATGCTCTGCCACTCAGCCAGTGTGTGTTGGGACAGCATCCAGCCACCCGTTTAGTTTTATGTTTGTGTTTTTGCAGTAGAAATGCTTATAATGTTTACTTTGTCAACATGCATACAATAAATGCAGTAGATGAGAAAAAAACACATAAATGAAAGGTGTTTTGTGATTTTGGAGACACCTGTGTGCTTTGCGCCAACTGAAGCCACAAAAATTGCTCTTTTGTCTGCGTTTGCAATAAGAGGTGGTCTGAGCAGGTTTTAACGCAAACACAATTTCATGCCAAAACAAGCACCAAAATTGCACTGCGCTGCTTAGTCAGAACAAACACAGCCTCAGCTGCGCCTCTCCTCCCACCTCGGCACAAACATGTTCGTTCGGTGCCAGAAAATTACCAAACAGGTGCAGAAAATAGACTCGCACTTGAGGAAAATTGCATAAAGACGGTATGTGGCCCAGTGCTGGCATTGTGCGGGCAGGAAAACAGAGCCCAGAGAGGTAGGAGACAATAATACAAAGGGAGAAGAAAGGTGGCTAAACACTAGGTGAATGAATGTCTGTGTATTTTGGTGGATTTCCCTCCGGATGTCAGACAGTATGGAGTCAGCCAAGATGTGCAGTACCTGCAGGAATCACCCACCTCATAGATCTAGGCCAGCAGCATATGTGTGTGAGATGAGTGTGTATAGAAAAATGCTTCAGGGGGAATCTTAAACACCAAGGGAGCTGCAAAGAACCTCACAAATATTCTACCCATCCACTACATTCATATATCCATTTCCCTCTCCCTTACTAACACAGTGTCCTATATTGGCCAAAGTCCTATATCTATAGGTCCAGGCCGACCCCATAACGTCACATAACATGGCCGCCCATCGCTCCTCACTGTCATCCTTAATTAGCTACTTCATCTTCATTAGCGTCCCTTGGCAGGCATGTGCGTGTATGCATGTGAGTACATGTGTTCATGCATTTCTCCATGTCCATGAAGACACCTCTGAGTCCTTGTGTATAGAGCATGGTCCTATGTGTAGCATGTGTGCTGTGTGTTTGGTTTCTGTATATTGTATATTTGTGTTGAGGGATATCACTAGTCTATTAAAGTCCTGTGTGTATGTACAGTATGAGTGTGAGCTACAACCTTGTCCCTAGAGAGAAAAGAATCAGGCCATGAGCACGTGGCTCCTACTATACACAGCTATAACATGCTACACGTGATACTAACATCCTTGGCTTCTCTTCACAGGACATGCAATATCTAGGTTACTGTTCTGTATTATTATAGAATAAATGCATACATACATTATTACATTAGTAATTACATTAGTATTGTGTTTCAGGTACCCAACCCATGCTGATCAATGAAAGCTCATCTAATCATTTTTGAGCCAGATGTGTCAGCTCTGACAGGGACGCCGTTATTTGCTTCAGTGTCAATCCTTCTCTTCATGGTACTGAATGTTTTTACTCAACTAACCAGCCCAAAACCAAATGACTTAGCAAAACTAAAAATTGCACCAGCTGTGATCTTTGATTATCTAAAATAATGAAAGTTTAACTATTGCTTAAAGCTTACATGTTAGAGTGGAACAAGCTGTGTCTTGTGTCTATTAGAGTTCATGTGAGAAGACGATGTGCCACACTGTGCAGCTGTGTGTGAACACGTTACTGCTGCAGAGCAGAGTTTCACACTTGTGTTGAATGTTGAGTTACTGTGAGAGCTGGACAGGAGAGGTGATACCTCTGCATAGTGTCATGGTCGGTGTTGGGGTAATGTGTTTTGTAATGACATTACTTTTCCCAGTAATGTAGTACTGTTACACTTTATAGTTTGATTTTTGGAATAACATGAGTTACTGTCTGGTGCAAACTGTGTTACTTGTGAAATCCTACATATGCAATTCAACAGAATTAATGCTCTGACGCATTACATTAAACTCAGTGTCAATATCTATCAAAGAAAATGTGTTTTGCCTTGGCTGATTGCTCCTTCTGCTGCCTGAATATGCATCTGTGCAGGAGTGAAAAGGGTAAAGAAAGTACAATTTGATGACGCCGAATGCTTTGAAAGTGCAGATGGTTTACTTTAATTTGGGTTTTTTTTGTCAAATAAAAAAAAGAATATCACATAAAAATGTAAGTTGTGTTTATGTCAAAGTAATTTGTTGAAGCAACTGACTGGAAAAATGCCCATCCTAAACAGCTGGCAGAAGAATCTCAACCCCTGCTGAACAAGCTGCCATCAGTGTGCAGCAGGCTGTTGAAGATAATGTTATCACAACTGATAATGAAGAAATGATGGCCTATAAGAAGACGAAAACAATAGGACTCAAGCTAATGAAGAGACAAAGTGAAACTGGAACCTGCAGGTTCTGTTACAGAGGAAAGAAAACCTACTTCAAAATCCCATTGACATGTTTAACTACGCTAATAACCAAAAACCCAGCCTTGGAACAGAACCTCAACCTTCTTAACTATATGTTGTGTGGCTTACTTCATATGTTTAGATAAGGGTGGTAGCTTTTTGAAAATGTATTGCTGTTAATTCAACATTTATGTTTTTTAGTGGGCTCAAAGTTTGAACTCAGACCTTGTTTGTTGTAACCTTTTGATGCACAACCAACCAGATCAGGGATGGGAAGCAAGCGGACCATTTCACTACATCTAAACTGGATCCCAATTGTGATTATACTGTCCACTGATAGAGGGCACTCCCTTGAAATGCAAGAAGCCTGTAGCCAAGCAACTGCGGTCTCATCTGGTCTCGCCTACCAGGCCTCTTTGCAAACTACAACGAGAGACACGAGCCACCAAAAAAGAAAATTGGACCAGGGGAACTGTGCCTTCCAGGCAAAATGGGAAACATTATCTTTTTTCGGAATTCAGAGACAAACCTATGTGCTTAGTGTGCCTAGAAACAAAATCAGCCATGAGGGATTTCAACTTGAGTCGCCACTGCAGCACCACGCACAAAGACAAATATGACATGTACACCGGAGCTGCCAGAGCCGCTATCATCGCTGACCTCAAAGGAAAAAATACACTGACAGCAGAGCCTTTTTACCAAAGCCACGACTACACAGGAGCCCTCTCTCAAGACATCTTATGCTGTTTCCCTTGAGTTTGCTAAAGCAAAGAAGCCCTTGTCAGATAGTGAAACAGTGAAGCGATGTGCATATGGGGATTTACAGATGTACATTGAGATCAGATGGATCAGCCGCGGGAAGTGCTTGGAGAGGTTTTCTGTGCTGCACGCTGAAATCCCAGTGTTCTTGGAGGACAGCATTCGATGTGATATTACTGCAGTAAACTCAGGGATACAGATTTTCTCTGCGACATGGTCTCGCTTGCCGATATTACCTCTCATCTTAATCACCTGAAAATGCAGTTGCAGGGAAGAGGCCAAACTGGTGCAGATCTCTATGCACACATGAACACATTTGAATATGAAAAATAGAAATGTTGGTAAAATAAACTACCAGTATATGTTTTGTTCTTTTCATTAAATAAGTAGCTATTATTGGCTAACTGAGTGATGGGGTTACAGTATCCTACTGATGGAATTGCTCAATCACAATCTGGTCCTCTGGTAGTGAGGCTAACATTTTTGGAGCCCTCTCTATCATCCAAGTTGCCCATCCTTGAAGCAGATAAAAGCTGTCTGTATTGTTGCTGTGCATGCACACACACTTGCAAGGAAATGACAGCTATTTTTTTTTACTTAGAACTAAGCCAAAGTAAACCACCAGACACATTTTTAAGAGGCAGAGCTGTTTAAAGCAGATCACAAATGTGTTAATATGTTGATACCATTAACCTGGGATCCATGCTATGAAAGTATGTAAATGATGGCCGAAAAGCTAATTGTGTGTTTTAGAATTCCCAAAATTGTACTAAATCCACATAAAATTATACCATGATTTTGGCAAGGAGACTGTAGAATGGTTTAAAAGCAGCAGTCAGTCAATGCTACTAGGTTTGTTAATAGGTGGATGATACACAATGGCACTTTCCTGCTAAGCTGGTGATGTAAACTTACGCTACACCTCGTCATGCTATCAGCATTTACACTGGGCAGTTATTTCAGTGAGCTTTGGTTTAAGCTCCCATACATCACTACAATTCCTCTATATGTAGACCAAAAAAAAAAAAGAAAACACCATCTACAGTGTGAGCGGTCAGAGGCAGAATCATTCTACACAGAATTTGCTTTTCCAGACAGTCAAGCAGTCAATGCGCTGTTACAAATCCTGACTGTCACACTGCCAACTGAAATTCAGAAACACACTATCTACGAGTGCTCAGCTACATCCTCTAAATATCTCACTGCTGTGAACTGCATGTCACACACCTCACTCTCTCAGAGACACACCAGCCAGCTAAGCCTTGCCGTGTGATTGTCCATCCATAAATCAATAAGACCATGAGTGGTTAGAATGACATCAGTCGCTTGTGTTTTAAAGAAATACTGTATCTGTCTCTGCAAGTGATGTCAAGGAAGATTTCCTGAGGGTATATATATATATATATATATATATATATATATATATATATATATATATACTTTATACAGTATGCTTAATGTGAATTTTCATGATAGATTATACACCTACATAAAAAAACAATATAATCCCGTCAGAGAGTTTCTTTAATTGTTGCTTAATGAACGTGACAGCTTGTTAATGGTCTCATTAGCTGAAACTGTCAGACACCACTCCTGCTGTGAGCGTGTAAGTGTGCTGTCATCTATCGCCTCTTGCTCTCGTCTCTCTTCCTGTCTGAGGTCGGGCCAGGCAGGGGGGCTCAGAGGAGCCTCTCCGCCTGCAAAAAAGGGTCATACGGGGGACGGTGTGGAACACTCCCCTCTTCTCTTGTGGAGCTTTATCTGAGCCTTCCCGCTACTGGTCAGCTAACTGTCAGCTTTCTGATGTTAGTATAGAACAGCTTGTTTCAAATTAACTAAAAAGCAAACAGGTTTACCATATATTGACTAGGCATCTAATAGTTTCATAGTGCAATTATCATGGTTGTCACTTATTAGTTCACATCTTATTTTGAAATTTTGCAAGAGATGCAAGAGTTTTCTGTCAGCAACTTTTTTTATAAACAAAAGCACCCCAGCTATTTTTATACCACAAAGTCATCTTTGACAGGGGTAAAAGTTCCGTTGTCTGTTTTTATCTCTTCACGGCTCTCAACCCTGCCTCAACCATAAAACTGATATCTACCGGCAGCAAATTCAAGGCAGGTATGATCATGCAAGTGTGACTGAGGGAAGCGCAATCAGAATTTTGATATCTTTGAAGCATCGTTCTGAGGAGGTGATAGTACAGAAGACAAGTCCTGCTAAAAACAAAGTAATGCACTCCACGGTCTTGTTTGTGTGTGTGGGTGGGTGAGTTGGTGTGGATGTGTTCAAACAAACTGGGTCATACAACATGTTGTCCAAACCACATCAAGGCAATAATGATGTCAGTGATAAATAATAAGAATACATTTGCTGTATACTTACAATTAATTTTCAAACAGACTCATAGCATTCAAAAGTGACATATTGATTGAAAAAAGCTAGAGCTATAACATATGATAGTAATGACGAATTGTAAGATACATCTGACAACCTTTCAGTATCTTACTGATGAAGCCTATTCATGCAGTTGACAGCTATACAAAACTGCAAGCTAACGGTAACTTCACAAACTGAAAGGACTTTACACCCCAAATTTCATGGGTCCTGATTCATAGCTTAAGTTTAAAATGATAATATGACACGCCTAAAAGTCAAACTGGAAGATTCCATCTACTGCTCACCATCAGCAGGCTAAAAACTAAACATCCACTAAGCTAGCTGCTAGCTAGTGTTATGTAAATGTAATAAAAGACCAAAGGATTTGCTTATCATTTTTACGTGCAGAGTTGTGCAAGGATGATCATTTGCTCTGTTAATGTGTGCATGTCCTTGGCCCACTCCTCTTTCCATTCTGGCCTAGGCTCAGATAAGGTATCATTAGGGGTCTTGGAGTAAACAGGACAGGTTAAGTGGTCAAAGGCCACATATAGCTTCGGGCTTTTGCCTTCCTGTGTCCATGGGAGATGTGGCTCTTATCTAGCATACATGAGCATGTAAATGAACACCTCGTGGTTGTTTGCCATTGGCTGTAATCATAAAAGCTGTCCAATCACAGATCATTTCTCTGTTCATTCTGTAACTTTAATAGAATAGGTTTGCTTGCTTTGTTTGGTGAGACGAACTGATGCAAATCTTTGTGTGTTCCGTCTCCTTATTGTACAAAAATATTTTTTAATCTTCAACCCAGCAGTGTTTTGTGTATTATTTCATATGTGTGTTTAGTGTTTTCAGACAATATCCACAACACTTGCCTGGCTGAAAACAACATGAAGTGACCAGCTAATGTTAACTCGTTTATCCAGACACAGTCTAATGTATCTTTTCAAACATTACAATGACACGGAGTGGTGTTTGAATTTGCTGGTGACAGTTATTTTAAATCAATGGTTTTTCAATTGTTATTTAACGCCTTTTAGCACACAGTTACTGTAATAGCATGAGTTATAGCCTAATTAAACTCTCACCATTTTAAATAGCTCTCTTTTAAAATCACGGTTTCAATAAATAGAATATTGATTATATTGATTATAGTAATCTTCTTACAAGTAGCTAGTTGTTGCAATTTCAAAAACAATAGACAATTACTGTATACATTTTGAGACATAATTATAAATCGGCATATGATATCAATTCCAAGAAACCTGGAATCTTCTACATACCTCTACAATGAAGGACCAGGAATATTCTGTATTTTATTGCTTTTCAGTACAAAACTGAAAAAGGACACCAGATGTATTTCAAGCACAAAATAGTTGATGAATCATGCTGAAGAATAAGCTCACCTTCATTAGTAGAGCCAAAGAGAAAATCTTAACCAAAGATGCAAAAAAAGGTTAAGATGAGGAAATATTATCACAACTAGAAATGACAAGATTTTAGAGGAGAGTCCTGTTTGATATTTGAAAAAGTTACAGTGAGACGAGGGAGACCAAATCATCTTTGATCCTGTTCCAATTTTTATTTGACTTTTCTGACCTTTCCCGCAGACAAATGAACCAAATTTGCTCTTTCTTTCTGGCCCACAGCAGATCCATGTCTCTTTGGATGAGCAACTCATCCAGTATACATGTCACATGTGATAACCCATGATGTCAACATGATGTCACTCATGTCAGAGTATGTGAATGTATTACATAAGTGTCATGTTGCCTTTGCCAATCAAACACACATGATGCAAGAAACACACAGGTACAGCTGAAGAGAGCTTTTCACTTCATCTTTTACAAAGACTTACTGCATGACTTCTCTTCCACACTACAAAGCAGACCAAATAATGTATGAGCTTCAGAGCAGCAAAAATAAAGTGTGTGTGAGAGTGAGAGGAAGATTATCACTGTAGAAATGTTTTATGTGTAGAGATCTGACAAAACACATACACATACACACACACACACATTTCAGTACAAATTGTCTCTCCAGTGCTGAAATGACTTCAGACAAGATAGTTATGTAATCAGGGTGTATTTGCCTAAACTGTCCAAAACTGGACTGGGGGGGAAGTAGATGGTGTATTCTCTGTGTGTATCTTACAAGAGGTTTGTGATGGACAAAACATGATCTGATGAGTTGGACAAAGCTCCACATGACTAAAAGGCAGTCTGATAATGACGTGTTCTGTGCAGGTATATGAGTATAAATATGTGTGTTTGGAGTCGTACGCTTGGCCTTTGTTTTGAGTAAAATGTGAAGTAACATGTCTTCTGCTTTGTCTGTCTATCTCAAAAAAGCTTGTGGCCGAACTGAAGCTTGGTGACGTAGTGATTATTTGCAGGACTAGTTGCCAACAAGCGGACAAGCTAACCAGTAACATACTAGCTAAGCAGGAGCATGCTAGCTCTAACCCATGGAAGTATTAAGACAACTGAATACAGTGCCGCCGCTCAGCCTTGCTACCAATTTCTCCTAGTGGTCACTCATGGTTTTGCTGCAAAAAATAACTTGCAGCCCAAAAAGCATTTTCCCCATAGACCACCATTATAAAAGAGACGTCTGTAAAACTGTTAAAAGTATACCTGGAGCTGCATATAAGGTCATTTGTATTACAAATCCATGAAGGTTTTATATTTGTAAAACTCTCCTTGAGCCTAGAAAAAGCAATTTTAAAGTCTGTGACGTCATGCCAATATACAATCTATGGGCTGAGCAGGAACTCATGGCAGAAACACTACCTTGCATATTCAGTGTGTGGCTCAATGCGGAAGCAAACCCAAAAGCTAGAAACTTTTTTGACTCAGGTGAGCAACTTACATCCGATTAAATAAGTGCCATCTTTGAGTCCGGTATTTAGTTCTTATAATACATCCATGCTCTAGCCATTCACAATAGCTCTCCAAGCTGGAGCTAGCTGGATTGCTAAGTATACAATAAGTTTGCACAAGTTTGCACTTATTCAAGAGATGTATTTGTACCACCGAGTACTGTTTCCTTGAGAGAGAACCATGCCTCCTTTGTGGCACAGTTTATACTCCAACAGAGTTTATATGATATGCTGCGTCTAGCTTCTTAGGCCCTGTTCAGACTACCAGGCCAAATCCATTTTTTGGCATATCAAGTTTGTATCCAGATTGATTTTAGAAAGTCTGGACAGTAAAAAAAACACATGTGAAATGCAACTTTTGCAAATCGGATCCAAGCCACATTTGGAGGTGGTTTGAAATGTGATTCCAATCGGATTTCTACAGTTGTGTCTCAGTCCGGCCGTTCAAATTGGATTTTATCGTCTCAAATCCAGAGTGATGGAAGTGCATCAGAGCAGCTGAGCAGAGTCCATGCTGCTACTAGCAGAGCAATATGGAGGGCAGGACAGAGAACAACCGTCTGTGGACAGACGCTGAACTAAATTGTCTGCTGGCACTTTGGGGGGAGGCTGGATCGCCATTTCTCATGCTTCTGCGTTGGAAAGCTGCATCATCGGCATACATAGTTACTGACGCCTACGCTATTACCACAGATTACCATGTTTATTGTCACTACCATGCAGATAGGTTGGTGATGTCTGGACAGACAAATCTGATCTGACCTCTTGCAAATAACAGTGCGGACAGTCTGTCTTAAAGATTTGATTTAAGAAACAAATCTGATTTGCCTGCGGCCTGAACAAAGCCATAGACTCTACAGGTCTCTGTTCCCTTCAAGTACAACTGAAATTAAATTGCCTGATATCTGCATATCTGCTCTGTGAATCACTTGTTCTGTGTTCCTATTGAGAAAAAGTCAGAAACCAAGAAATTTATATTTCATATGCTTTGGTTTCATGAGGGCTCCCCCTATTAATTTGATGAAATACCGTTAGTTATCCATCTACGTAGATGGATACCTTGTTTCTTTACAGTCAATCAAATCTTGCATGACACAGCAGATCAGAGAGTCCCACATTAGCTTTCCTGTGAAAGTCTCCTTAAAAACTTATCTAACTTACAAACATGAACACACGTCTTGTCCTGCACTTTAGCTTGCTGAACAAGCCACCAACAAACATTCAGCGGGGAATAGAGCACCGCTGAAGCCAGTTTGCATGCTAGATAGCTAATTAGCTGCTCTTCTGCAGCACATTAAACATTTGTGCACACATCTAAATGTCACTTCAGCCAGGTTAGATGCAGGAGTTATGTGTTTTTCCCAAAATACCTTTTTTTTCTTTTAATAATAAAAACCCATTAACAATACATTTTTTATCATATCATACTGATAATTTAAAACACGTTGACATTGTTTTAAATTGCAAAAAGGATGATTACAGGTGATTTCAGTTGGACTTTAATGGTCTGTGACCAGGCCTTTAGCTGACCGGCAGTTGGACAGTTGGCTTGGTGGAACAGTCAACACATTTGCTTCACCTTCTTACTCATGTTGATAAGACTCCTTGGTCTCCTTGGAGTTCTATGTTGAGGAACATAGAAGAAAGTGGCTCCATCCATTTTTGCCAACAGCCAACCTACTGTCACTGCATCTCATTCTATTCTAAAAACTACCTGGGCAGCCGAGATATTTTGATGAACTACATGAATGCCTCACTCGGCTAATATCCCAAAGTTATTTTTCTGTCTTCAGAACATAATACACAACATCTACGCCACTTGGTAACAAACTTATAATCAGCCAGACTTTAATAGAATGGCCACTGGCAGCCAGACTGCCTATTAAACAGTGAGTTTTCTGAATGAAGAGCAGGCTCCAGATAAGGGGACAATTTCACTCATTATCTTTCCAGTGAGGAGATGAATATCCTCAGTGTATTTGGCTTTTCAATAGGAAGGGCTTTTCTAATCTCTACTATAATAAGCTTCTCTCCAACTGCCTCATACACACATACAAACACAGACACACACAGATGGTTAAACTTCATTCGGAGTCATCTGAGAGTATGATTAATCTGATCGGAGTAATTAAAAGCGTAATAGGTTCCACTGGCCCTACTAAGTGCAGGTGAATAGTACTGTGATTGTGTTTGCATTGTTCAGGGGAACAAAAGGGTGGGCTAATCGCTGCAGGAGAGCTCAGTCGCACCACACTGTGTCATCATCAGCCAACAAGAGCCAGTCAGAGAATTCAGATAAAGCACATGGGTTTTAAATTCCATTTTTTAGTCTAATGGTGGCGGTAAGATATGGTCCCATACATGGTAGCAGACTGTGGCATTGTCCTCCCCAAGAGAAACAAATATGTTTATCTCCTTAATGGACTTTGAAGAAGAATCAAGAATGTTGTTCATTGGTTCAAAAATGTTCTACAGAACATTCTTGTCCTCAAGAGTATACAGAACAAATGTAGAGCTGCAACAATTAGTTGATTAATTGATTAGTTGCCAACTATTGATTGACTTGATTGGACTAATATTCTCCAAACACCAATTTTCAAAGAAAATGTGGTGAATGCTACCGCTGCCATGCTGCTGTTGCATTTTAAATCAACATCAAATGCATTTTAGAGGCAACATTAATACAAAATGGGTCAATTAAAAAGGCAAACTGAGGCAGATTCACACTTTGGTCCAGACTGAAATATCTCAACAACTACTGAATGGACTGTCATGGAACTTGGCACACACATTCCCGCTCCCCAGAAGATAAAACCTACTGACTTTGGTAATCCCCTGACTTTGACCTGCTGGTGGCACTAGATGTAATCATCCACAAATATCCATCTACTCAACGGACTGGCACAACATCTTGTACTGACACTTATGGTTCCCAGAAGATTAAACCTGAATCCACTGGACTGACATTAATTTGGTCATGTTACGTACAGGATACCACGCTAAGCAAAGATGATGACCATCATTTTAACATTGTCATTAGCTGTGTTTCTATTAGATTTGCAAGACAATTTTATGCAAACTTTTGAAGAATTTTAAGTGAACTTTTGAAATGTCACAAAAAGGAAAATGCAAATTAGGTGTGTTTCCATCAACTGGCTTGATGTGAGAATCATCAGCAGATGGCACTATAGGCTTAAATAATCCACCAGTAAACAAAGCAAAAGAAGTAGGGGTTACCAACCAGAAACAAAACAAATAGTTTTATTGCCTTGATGAGAGAAAATGGAGAGAAGTCTTCAGGAATTTATTTCATTTTGGCAAGTTGCAATTGTTCTTTCATGTCAGCTGGTATTGGCCATGCTTCATGCTATCTTCCGAGAGCTGAAACAGTTGATCAGTCATGCGAGTTAAAAGTTCGCTACGTCATTATTTATTCAACAAATGCATTTCCATTACCCATTTTGTGCATAAACTCTTTTTCGACATTTCCAAAATCCACCTCAACAGGCGTGAAAACCTTTTGGCAAAATTGAGGAAGTTTTTTTTTTTAATTCTGGCATTTCCTTTTTATGCGATACTTCAAAATGTGTATAAAAATAGGTTAATGGAAACACGGGTAACGGCTATTGTGAGCATGTTAGCATGCTGACGTTTAGCTTTAAGCAGCACTCAAAGTACAACCTCACAGAGCTGCTAGCATGGCTGTAGACTCTTGAGGTGTTATGAAAGGATATCCTTTCTCTTCAAGCAGTCAATGTTTCAGAAAAACGCAACCTTAGTCTGTGGTGTAAAGGTAATCATATTACAGCCTGTATTTTGACCAACGGTAACAATGGAGGTGTCCCATTCAGGAAAATCTGTCCTTGCTAAAACCCTATTTACAACAAAAACAATCATCTTCTTTGCTTTGTCTGTTAACCTACCTTTGTATTTCTGCTGAAAGGGTTGCTTGAGCCTTTCTTATATTACAGCATGAAGACGTATGACCTTGATTTTAATCTATAGCCACTAACCTACATTTCACTGCATTATAATTCTCAGACCAATACTGTCATTCTTGTGCCCTTTGGGGAAACAGCGGACTGTTTCATTTCTAATGTACAGGGAGTGACTCTGTATAGAAGGGGAGAATGTAGAGGGCCGGTGACAGGTATAGCAGGTCTTTGCCAAGCTCATCAATCAAATGCTTAATGAGGACTTTTACTGTGCTTCTCTAAATATAGCCAAAGGGGTCTACAGGTCAGCTTGAGACAGCAGTGGGACATGATTTTAAAAACCTACATGAAAATTTGACAATTCCAAGACTGTGGGTGACTGAGTAAGAGAAACTATAATTGTGAGAGGTAAAGGTAAGGAAGAGTTTTATTGCCTATAAGAACAATAATGTGCATAATTAAAGAAAAATTCTGTCATTTTTCAGTCTGTGACTTCTCTTCATAATGGTGGCCATTCTGACTATGCATCCTGCTAACTTTGTACTCACAGCTGTGGTAATTACAACAAATTCACAGCTTTGATCAACATTACTGTGTCTGAGACCTTTCCCTCCAAAAAATAACTGGAAGAAAATGAGTAAACACTCAGCTGCCTTTCCAGTGAGCAACAAGGACATTGGAAGTGGAATCATGCTACATATAAAATGACAAGTAATAAATGTTTGTTATTACTGCAGATAAATAGGCAGCTAGTTCAGTTTGCCAGCAAGTAGTTTTCTCTACAGTTAGCTACTTTAGCTAATCCATAAGGCTCATGTCTGTGTTTACTTTCAGTCAGACTCAGAGACAAGCATTTTAAAGGATTTATGTAAAAGTAAAAAAGTTTTTTTTTTTTTAACAGACTCCCCATTTTCTACAACAGAGGTGGCAGGTGCAAAATTAGTATGACCTATATTCAGACTGGCCACAATAAGGAGAATTAGATTATGTCCACACTAAGCCTGCTAAATTTGTTAACACTTTTTCTCTCTGCTTTGGCCCCCGTCCAGACTAAAACAGCAATCTTCTCTCCCGAAAATGGAGCTTTGTAGAAAACGCCGTTCTGGCGTTTTAATGTTGAAGAAGGTATTTGCACAAAAGCAGCATTTTAGAGTTTAGCCAGCTTAATGTAGACGTAGTCTAAGTCCCAGGTTGAAGACCGTTAGACCGTTTCAGTTTACTATTTTGCATGGACTTAGGAGAATTAAATCAAATAACAATGGATTCTACTGCTAAGCATTTAACTGAGCCTGTCAATGGTGATTACTAACACACTGTATAACAATCAGACAATGGACAATAAGGAGAAAGAGGAGATTAGAGGAGAGGAGCAGTAAAGCAAAGAGGGTATTAGAGGAGAAGTGGAAGGAAAGAAGTGAGGAGAACATTAAGAATGAAGGAAGAGAAGGAAGTAAAGACAACAGCAGGTCTCCAGAATCTACAATGGCCACACTCCTCCTGAGGGATGGACCCTCTTTTCAACTCTTCCTCCTTTCATCTGTCTCTCCGAGCTGAGCAAGGATCCCAGAATACACATGGCGGGTGCTAAAATAGGCTTTGGGCTGGGTGATGAATTAGCCAGGGTGTATTTGGGGAGCAAGGGAGCGACAAAGAGAGAGCGAGAGAGAGAGAGGGATTGGAGAGAGAGAGAGTGAGAGAGAGAGATTGGAGAGAGAGTGAGAGTGAGAGAGAGAGAGATTGAAGAGAGAGAGAGAGAGTGTGAGAGAGAGAGATTGAAGAGAGAGAGAGAGAGTGTGAGAGAGAGAGATTGGAGAGGGAGAGAGGAATAGAAAATAGCTCCTAATGTTTAATCACAGCTAGATCTAATACAGTACATGGCCCACAGACAAACTCAGTGACCCTTACTCAGATTTGCTCATCCATCATAACCGAGTTCTCAATGTGTGTGTGTGTCCATATGATTTGATTATGAACACGTGAGAAAGGGCTCCTGAGGGTGAGAGATAAAGCTGTTGTTAACAGATTGGGGACAATCAGGAGACAAGGACACACACATAAACATACACCTACAAAATCTCAAATTCCTCAGCTATTTAAAAGTTCTATGCCTTTTTGCTGCTAGAGCTAAATCTGCTGTGTCGTTTACTGACATCAAACAGTTGACTGTAGTTGGCCGCCAACTGGTCAAGTGAGCGGCAAGAGCCTAAATCCAAGAACTAACTGACTGGCTTTGTTGTGTCATATTTTGACCAATAGCAGTTTACAACTCTGGAAAGCTATCATGGCAGCAAGGACTTGTCCTTCTCCTTGACAAGTGTTGAAACAATCAGTCAATTAATGAATTAGTTAGTCAAAAGAAAATTACACTATTTTGATCATCTAAGAATTGTTTAAGTAATTTATCAAGCAAAATCGCCAACAAGCAAACTAATTTTAGTCGAGATCCAAAAGTTTTCAAGGATACCTAATATGTCAGAAGTCACTGTCCCTGGGCAAGAAATAGTTCCAGCACACGTATATAATAAATAGAGACTCAGCAGCCACACATTTCTCTGTTCTCTATTTCTCTGTTTAGTGTTTTCAGGTTAGGCTAACCCATTGTTTCTAACTTTGGAGCTAATCACCTTCACTTTTCCAGCAGTTGGGGAAACAACAGACGTGACTTTTCTTGGTCTTGACAAGCTGCAGCTTTTAGTAACTGACACACTGTAGTCTGTACTGTACATTTACTGCCAGATTGACAACTTACTGCTAACTTTTTCCTCTGCTCCGCTCACATTCACGTCACTTTTCTGCTGCTCGCTCTCTCACGTAACCTCTCACGCACTAAGCGCACACAATACACACTGCCCTATTCCTTAAAAAGAGCTATGCTACCAAGAGTTTCCCAGGAAACGACACAAAGGTTAACTCACATTTCGGAACAGTGCTGCACAAAGGCTCCCAAACACTATTGATTTCCGAATGAATGGATATTTGCCGTCATTACTGGCATTAAAAAATTTTTTTTTGGCCTGGCAGGGATTCTTCTTGGTCTGGCGGCCCACCAGGCCTGTACAATTATAGGGGAAACATTGGAATATACACCATATGAGTACAATATCCACTATAAAAAAATAGATTTTTTCACACAGTCCCTCTACAAGATGGCTTTAAGATTAAGAAATAATATGCACCTAAAAATTTTAATTAGTGATTAATCTGCTAACTATATTCTGTGACTAGTTGTTCGCTAACAAGTTCGCCATACCAACTTGAAAGGTGATGGGTCAATGTTGGGTTCACAACTTGGTTCCACTGCCCCAAAGTTGACAAAAGATCAGTTATTGCAGATTGCAGATCAGGTGTTTATTGTTTCAATTGTGTTTAGAGGTGCATATTCTTAAAAAAAAAGATTTGCAATTGATCAAATAACCAGAAACCAATTATATAGTATATACTGTATACATATGCACCAATAAGGGTGATATTGGTAAAATCGCAAACAGTAAATTTTCAGTTAACTGAATTTTCAGGAAATTCAATTGAAAAAAAATGTTATGGATAAAATTAAAGATTGCTATATCTGTTTTTGGCAGAATTAAACCAGAGAAATCTACTACTGTATCCTGCTGCTGTACAGCCACTTACCAGCAGATAACAAATAGCTATCTCAGTATAAACATTATAGCAAAATCTCAATGGTAGATACATTTCTTGTCATCTCACATTATACATGTTGTTATATCATCCTTCCTACTATATGTAGAATACATTACTCTGGGTTCACTTGCAGCCTCAAAGCACAGTGAGGTTTAGCTGCTGCTGGATGAGCCAAGTGGCCACTTAATTAGCAGCTCGACAGCAGAATGTTTTCTATGAGGTAGAACAGCACACACTCATCAACTATCTCTTGCTCTCTCTTCCACACACACACACACACACACACACACACACACACACACACACACACACACACATATACACACTTAAATAATTCTGAACTTAGTGTGACATTTTTCTCACTGTGCTTTTTAAATAATTACCTTATCCTCATTACAATTTGGAATGCACAAAGCCCTGCGTCACATTGTGCTTACTCCCAGCAGACTGGTAGAGCAGCATCACCGCATGATCCTGCTCTGCACTCCGGCATGTAATCCAAAGTCTTCCCCCACAGTTCAAAGTGTCATGCAGTCAGTCTACTCATGATGTTACACACTGGATCCGCTCTGCTGTGCATTCATTATTCATCTCTCGCTTAAATTAAACATAGTCAGGGACTTCCATGGAATCAACAGGACTCTTATGATAACCTCATTATTTGCTAGAAGGCTGTGAGTACCTTTATGTTTTTGTGTATGTGTGTGTGTAAAGTGCCTATATTTTTAAATTTTAGCTCATTTTACCTAAAAGACAAACAAACATGTATTTTTTAACCTGATTTGACAGGTAAAACAATACATGTTTGTTTGTTTGTTTGTCTTTTGTCTGGTACGTGCCGCTACACCAGGCAGCATTTTAACAGAACTAACCACTGTACCGCTAAGACCTACAGCAGAGGACAAATTCCCCAAACCCTTACCCTATTATTTCAATAACTGGAGTCATAAAGCATGATCTGCCAAAGAGTTAAGAGATACACAACAGACGTCCTACTGTACACTGGGCTTCTGAATTGGCAGTCTTAACGCAGCAAACTATTCAAACTGGAATTTACACAGTATCAGTCACTGCGGTACAAATGTTGGATCAATGTAAAGATGGGTTATAACCCCAGAAGAGTGATTTTATCTAGTTTCAATGAGACCAGTCAAGGACAATCAACGTCTGTCAAAGGGCTATGAGTGAATGTGTCTGTATATGAGTGTGTGTTCAGGGGCCTCCTGCAGTGTTAATGCCTGGTATTCAATGACAAAAGCATGGACCTGTCACCCACACATCCATACAATGGGAGAATAGGAGCTTTGAGTGACTCACACCTGCAGCTCATTGGTCCGCTGAAGGTACATTGCCAAAACAAAACTGGAAAAAACAGAAAGTGCTGACATCTCATCCAACCTACAATGACACTTTACTGTCTGTCTAGACCCCACACGCCCCCATTCAACAAGGTCTGATATGGAGGACAATGGCACTGCTCTCCATTGTACATGACAAGATATTAAAATAAAAAAATAGTGTAGTGAAGTCAAATGGTTGGTCATAATCCAATCAGCTTTCTGACTGTGGCCCATGTAGTTGAGTCTACATGGTCTGTATTCAAATATGGGCAGGTATGTAGGCTGGTTGAATGGATCCATCACTTCTCTTTGTATCTGCTGTCAGTGTTGAAGACTCCGTGTGAGATACTTCAGTCTGTAAATATATGTGTTTAAAAATGATTTCGTGGCTGTGCTAAGTAAAGTAGGTGATCGCTGCTCTAATTGCTAACGAAAAATGAGAACACCGCAGTGCTTAACTGACTATCATGAAACCAAAACATCTGAGAAACAATGTGTTAGCTTGTCACTCAAGTGAGGCAGCAGAGATACCACAAAATGTCATCTGAGTTTAGGATTAGGCTACATGGGTTGTGTTCAAATTAATTTGTAAGAACTGAATATTAGCCATAGCCTACTCTGTCGCTACTGTTGCACCTGTAAAACAGTGGATAAATTGTTTTGAGCGCCACAAAACCCCCGTGAAATGACTCACTTCACAAACAGAATTTGATCCATTCAGTCCGATAACATTTTGAAAGTCTAGAAGAGCCACACCATTAAATTATTTTATCCCCATTCAGGCTAGCAGAGAGCTAACCGGAAGTTAGCCGCTCGGCCGGCAGAAGTCATTGCCCATATGCATTGATCCGGCCAGCGTGGGAATGTCAAACCCAACACCAGATTAAAAACAGAGAGATTCATCTGGTGGTGATAAGCTTAATCAGCATTGTGTGAACTTATTTGGCCAGAGTTCATTTATATGTAAAAGTTCCACACTGCAGGTTTAATATTGAAGCTGTTAGAATATGTCTGTAGCACTGTGTGTTAATATTTAAAGAAACTTATGTAGAGATAATGGAAAATCAAGAGATTCAAATGACTGTCTGGTATTCAAGTAGTGTGTAGATCAAAGGTCGATCATATTAACAACTAATATTAAAACAAATACACATAAAATCCATTACCATTATGTCACTTCCTCTTTTAAAATGCATGCACTGACAATAACACCTTGTCTTGCTTATTTTCCATCTGTGAGTATCCTAATAATCAATTTGCATGTCTAATTTGCATGTTTTTCCACATACACTCTGTATATAAAAGATGATTCTGATCTCCATTCTGAGAAGTGGACAGGAGGTGCATTTGCTGTTCACATGGCTAAATGTGTCTCTGGAGGTAATTTAGAAGATTGGATCCCCACCGTTTCTTTAGTGCATTGCCAGCTGGATTTCATGCATTCTCTGGAAACTGTTAAACGAGCCCACTTCAAAGCACTGCCACATATTAAGGAGCTAGATTTTTGGGGTGACTTAACATTTCCTCAGTAAGCCTATGATGTAAAAAAAAGACGTAAAGTCACTTCTATAGGAAACTTTGGATCAGCTGTACAACCTTTATCAACTGTTTTACAATATATAAGTCTGTCTCATTTTTAGCAAGACCTTTCTCTACAAATGCTTTTCCCATAATAATGCTTTCTCACCATTCATTTAACAGAGCACACATCATTTAGCACATCCTTTTATCCCAACTGTGTCACAGCAGCTTGAATGCCTTCAGTGTACTGTCATCAACTTACATGATTTCTAACTATTGAAGATCTGTGTTCAATTATCTCTTGCTGCATATTAGGGCTGATGATGATAATATATACTATGTGATAAATCTGTCAGCTGTATATACCACAGTAGCTATTTTTCAGGTATTTATTTTGCTGGATCAGCCAAAGATATTTTCATCTGGTTATTTTATCCATAAAGAGTTTTTTATGTCCAAAGAAAATCCACATTGGGTGATAGCATCCTGTAAGCTTGTATGTCAGCTGATTGTAGTGGAGTTGAAACAGAAAATTAAAGGTGCTCTGTGGAATTTTTTTATGATGGGCCCCTGTTTTTTTTGTCTGTGCACACAAGGATGCACATGCACGCAGGTGACGTGATACACATCCTGGCAATAACTTGCCAAAATATGAAGCAATACGTTAGCAAAGACAAGGAAGAAGACTACAAACTAGTAAACATGGATGTAAACAATGCAGGTTTCAAACTTTTAAGAAAAATCAGCTTTGCAAATGTTTTATGATGAAGGAAATGCATTCAACATGTTTGTTAGACTTCAAGGATGCAAACACAGAGTTTTGGTGAGTCACACTGAGTGTAAATATATCTGTGCAGGGCACCTTTAATCAGCAAGTTTTATAATAGCTTGGATAATTTTTCAAGCAAAACTGCCAAAAATTGCCACTCAACTGTGATCATTTTGCTGTTTTTCATTGTCCTAATGACAGTTTGTCAGGCAACAAAAGCTACTTTGAGATTACTTGGGCCCTGAGAACTTGTGGTGGACTTTTTTTTTTTTTTTTACTATTTTCTGACATTTTATAGGCCTGAGGATTTATTGAAAATGAAAGCGCTTGTTAGTTGGAGCCCTAGCCAAACAAAACACTGAGCAAGAAACTGTCTGTGTGTTGATTCTCAGGGATACTAACAGTACTAACAACCCTTTTCCCATTACAGTAAGCCATCTGACTCAGTGTTAAAATAAACAATTCCCTTAATGCAGCTTTAAATGTGACATCTAATCTTCTCTCTATCTGTCTATTCAGATTGTGTAGTGAACCAGCTTTACATGACCATGGCTGCATATATTTGCATTTGGTCACAGCCAGTTCTATCAGGACTACACTGAATAACAAGAGTCTACTCTTGTCTATCAGTCAGTTGGAAAAGAGGACATACAATTCTCAGCAATCTAACACAGAGTGAAGTAGGCTAGGGTGATTTGACAAATATATCAGCAATTGCCGATTGGCTGAGTCCATCGCCAGTTGTTTTTCTTTTTGGGCGATTTTTTGTGTGATTTTTACTAACTAACTATAGTGTTATACAAGTAGCGTAGCTCCTTTATGGGATAGCTCAGTGTGTTGGTTGTTTGCATAGCGAGTGTGTGGTCGAGAGAGAGAGAGAGAGAGATAGAGAGAGTGAGTGTTGGTGAGGCTGGCGACCGGCGCAGAGTATGAAGTTATAGCTGAGAACGTAGCAATGTATTTTTAAGTTCCCTTGTCTTCCTTGCCACCTGCTGATTAAAGTGAAGGTGGAAAATGGGTTAGCCTAACCTGACCAAGCTCACTTAAGGTGGACTGACCTTTAAGGTGGACCGGCTATTCTCATTCTGATCTATGCTGCTCCTAAACAGAGAGCGGAGAAACATCTGGATGTCTCTCCCAAGTTTTGCTGAGCCACCCCCCTCCCCTGCACGCCGGCCACCCCCCAACACAAATTTATATCGGCAATTGCCGGTTGTTGGGCTGACGGTGGCCGGTAGGAAAATTTTGACATATCGCCCAACCCTAGAGTGAAGACAGGCCCCATTAGGCGCTCGGCTTGTTACAATAACACAAAGCCATCTGTCAAAACCTGGACTTGCTGTCACAAAGCCTGTAAAAAGCAGCTCCTATAATGAAGTGCTACATGACCATCGGATCAAGAGGGGTGTAGAACTGAGATCAGACAGTGTGAGAAAAGAGAGAAGGAAAGAGAGAGAGAGAGAGAGGCAGGAGTAATAAAAAGCAAATGAGAAAGAGAGAGAGAGAGAGATCCACATATTGTAGTCCCTGATGAACACAGGCAGGCCATTTTCACCTCATATTCTGACTGCTTCATTCATCACACAAACGCACACTCATAAACACACTTCCTTCCTGTCATGTCAATACTGTACTCGCTCCATTTTACAGCAGTATATTGCACAGTAGGGTCTGCATTTTCCTGTAAAGTGAGAAGTGTTAACACTCTGAAAAGGCTGTGTTTGTGTTTGTTGATAACCCTGATGTGCATGTATTAAATTGTGCACAAGTGCAGATGAAGGTCAGTTCATTCATGCTTAGCACAGTCACTCACAGCAAAGTGGAGAGGTTAATCCCTGAGTGTGTGACATGTTTACCTATCTGTATACTCACACATATACAGTTCACACAGATGCAGTATTTCTCTATTAAATATGTTCAACTTGTACTGATTTGACTCATGTTTTTAAAATGTTGGATAGAAAAATGTTACATTTAACTTCAACAACAGACGTGACTTTTCTTGGTCTTGAGAAGCTGCAGCATTTATTAACTGACACACTGTAGTCTGTACTGTACATTTACTGCCAGACTGACAACTTGCTGCTAACCTCCGCTCGCATTCACCGTCACTTTTCCGCCGCTCGCTCACTGCACTTGCTCAACCACACACTCACTACACACACACACATTACACACTGCCCTATTGTAGGGTGTTGTTATCATGCTCACACAGTGTGCAAGTGAAGACCATTAGTAGCCAATTAATATTAACGATTGTGTGAAATTTTAGCAGCAGCGCTCATAATTCTGCATTGGAGCACCGCCGCTGCAGAATTATGAAAGTATCAGATTCATGCTCATCCTACGAAAAATGAGAGAAACTGAAGGAACATGACAACGAATTGTGAGTTCCTATTGAGTTCTGAGACAAGTCAGAGGCTAAACTGCTACACCAACACGCTTACAAACTAGCTTATAGCTAACATCTGTACAGTCCAGTCAGTACATTAGCTGTTTGGGGCGAAAAAACAGTCCAGAGCCTGGTTTCACAGAGAGATTTTAGATGTGTCTGTAGTGTGTCAGTTTTTATTTTTTGTAGACTACTCTAATGCCAATTATACAGTTTCACAAAAATAAAGACTGACTTATTTGAAGCCTAGAAAGTGATCCAAATTCACATATACAGTAACAGCTAAAAAGGCTGTACTTCAGCACAACGGTGTTTTGAGCTGAATGAGAAAACAAGTTTGCTAACGCAACGCAATCACAACGTTAGCATGCTAATATTTAGCCGGTATAATGTTTATTCTTGTCACCATCTTAGTTTAGCTTTGTTAACATGCTAACATTTGCTAATCAGTACTAAACACAAAGTACAGCTGATTTGGTCTTAAACCAAAGTATTGGACTAATTTAAATTTTTACCTGATGGTCAGAAAGGGATCACCATAGCTATGACAGTTCATCCTCTGAAGAACATGAATGTGTGTGCAAATTTCACTGCAATCTAGCCAATAATTATGGAGACATTTCACACAAAAGTGTCAACATGGGGAGCAGGAATTTCTGCACAAAACGTCATGACAATCCAACATTTGATATTTCAGTCTGGAATAAATTGGTGGAATACCCAATCAACAATACCACTGCTAACAAGTCTTATAGAAAAACATGTTCTGAATGTAAGGTATCGAAAACAGCATTGTTATCATATCAGTAACAAAACTCAGGTATTGTATTGGCACTAGTATCCGGTAGTATCAGTCTATACCCAGCTCTAGTCATCAAATACTTCCAAACCTACACTATAGAAAAAAAGAAGTCTGTAAACATATATTTCTTCATTAAGAATGGTTGTGCAAACTCAGTTGGTAACAGAAACAATGACGTAGATATGGGCTTGTGAGGCAAAACAGCAAATAAGTCAACAAACGGGCAAGCTGTGCTTGTGCAAACTGCGAACAGGCTTTTGAAGACTGTGTGCTGATGATACAGGAGAGAGTGAGAGAGGGTAAGAGAGAGAAGGAGAAAGGAAAACTTTAGCTGCTGCATGGCTGGGGTGCTACAAAGGGCAAAAGGGTTACAGCTACAGGGGCATATACCGAAATGATAGCTGAGTGCAACTGAAATGGAGGGAGAGAGGGACAAGATGAGAGCATAGTGACCGCTAGATGGAGGGGATGATTGAGAGAGATTGTGACAGAGGAGGGAGAAATGGATGGATGGAAAAAGGAGAGAGAGGCTGTTTGTGTCTGTCTCAGACCGGGGGAGTGTTGCTCTCTGTTCACACAGGCTGACCCAGATGCAGCTGAATTAGACACAGTCCTGTGTGTGTTAGTGTGTGCACTAGTGTGTGTGTGTGTGTGTGTGTGTGTGTGTGTGTTTGTGGATGGCAGTGTAGGTATGAGAGCTGAAGAGCTTGAGGTAGAGAAATACGAAAAGTGACAGAGTGTTGCAAGCAGATGTCTGTTTTTGAGGATCACAAGCCCAAAGAGCTTAGAGAATCCAAAAATTAAAGGTGCAACATTTAGCACTTCAACATCATTAGCACATTGATGTTGACAGTTAAATAATGGGCTTGGTATGGAGCATTAATACTTTTTTGTATTGACTGAACGGTGTCTATAGCTCAGACTATCCAAAGCTCTCAAGTACCAAAAGCTAGGTACGAATTATTTTGTCAGATTCATCTTCTTTGTTTATTCTTGCAAGAGCTTTACTGTGTATATCATAATTTTGCCAGTATTAGACTGTATTCTTGTATGTCTGCTGTTTAGACATTATCTAAAGGTACATTACATTTTTCTTTGGCCACTTGGGGTCAGAGCACCACATATTATGGCCTTGATGTGGCTAATGGGTTTGTTTACACACACATCAGGCAGAGACAGGGCAACATTAAGATTTGGAGTTGTGTCTGTGGTGACATCACAAATGTATGTCCAATATTCACTCTATTAACTCTCTGTTGGTCTTGCTAATACTCTACTAAATGCTACACTATGTTTACCAGATAGTTGCTAACTTTATCCGTTTGCCGTTTGGTGCTGGGTGAGTAGCGTACAGTGGGCTTATCAGTAGGTTTTTTGCTGAAAACAGATGCATGCTGCTGCTAGAAATAAGGTTGAGTAAGTTTTGTGAGTGAACTTAGACAGTTAGACAAAAACAATAGGCTAAACGTTGCTGATTATCCAAAAGCAGTTCACCTAAATTTAGCCAAGCAGTCACCTCTTGCTGATGCCCTGGTCTCCCTAACATTATTCCTACAGAATGACACACTTCGTTTAAGTGCTGGTGGCGCAAGACCATGAATTAAATTATACATCAGACACATATCTGCAAAACAAAGAAAACCCTCAAAAGGTCAACAAATTATACTTTTGAATGATGATTCAATGGTGGTAGCTCCTTGGTTTTTTATCAAGCATTTTCACAGATTGTTTGTAAAGAGTGTATAATGGTTTTAGTGTAGTCACTCCTGCCTGGGACCAGCTTGTAGCACAATAGGATAAGTGTGAGAAAATCATTGAGGGCATTAAGAGCTTAGCAGCGGCTAGAGGCAGTTGATGTCTAATATGTTTAAAATTCATTAGGCCAGTTCTGACACTTCTGTGTCTAAAAATTTAAGTTAGAATCAATTATTATGCCCAGATACTTGAAATGCTCAACAATATTTATTACCTCTCCTTTAGCTAGGTTGTCTGGTTGATGTGTGTTATTTCTCTTGATAGCAAAATATATGCCCACAGTTTTGCTCATGTTAGGAGTAAGAGTAGTGAGATGCATTCTGATACTTTGTTCAATACTGCAGTGAGTTTGGAAGCAGCTTGTTCTCTTGTTTTAGCATGAGTGTAAATAACTGTCATCTGCATACATCTGGATATGAACCTCTGGGCAAATCAAAGGCAGATCATTGATGTATAAACTAAAGAGAACTGGTCCAAGGATCGATCCCTGTGGAACACCAACGGTACAGTTAGCAAAAGATGAGCATGTGTCATTAGTTCTTGTGCATTGTTTTCTTGAGTTTAGGTATGACTCCATCCGTGTTTATGCACTGGTAGAGAAACTGAACTTTGACAGTTTGGATAAAAGAACACTGTGATTGATCATATTAAAGGCCTTTTTAAAATCAAGGAAAACAGCACCAGCAACACCCCCCGTTCAGACTGGATTTAATTTGTTCGATAAAATAGCAATTTGCCATCTCTGTGGAATGATGTGTGGGAAATGTCCATTGCTTAGATGGGTTATTTATTGGACACAAATTGCTCTTTCAGTTACTTTAGAAATAACTGGGAGAGTACTGATAGGTCTTTAATTAATTGGTTTGATTGTCAGTTTTAAAAATAGGGGTTATTTCTGACAGGTATTGAGAAAATAGCATTGACAAGTTTACTAGATGAGTGATAGGAGCACAGAGGGTTTTTTTTATAATTCTTTACAAATGCAGGATCACAGTTAAAAACATCTTTAACCTTGGAGCTTTTAAACTTTTAAAACTAAGGTATTAAAATCTCAAATCTCTAAAATTTCAAACAATATCCTGACACTAACAGGCTGGCCGTCTGTAGTGGCATGTAAACCACTTTATACTGTTTGTCATGTACCAACAGGTTATATTTGGCAGCAAATCTCAGGGATTGCTCTGCAGCACAATACATGGAGAGGACCACTGATACAAAAATGTATTAAAGCAGCTTTAATGTGTCTACCTAGCATGACTACATTCATGATTGTCTATGAGCATACACAGCAACTCCTCTCAGGAAAAGGGAACTGCAACTTTGAACTTCTCTAAAGAGTAATGACTGGGCTAACCAAACAATACACTGTAATTTACATATTTAAAAAGTTGCTGATTTCACTGTCAACAAAGACACGAGAAAGCATCAACTTACTGATGACTTCAAATGTTAAGAGCCCATAGGACTTTTCTGCCCTGAGTTGTGCCACAGAAGCCTTTTATTTTGTATAAAATTTCTGCCTCTTTTTCTAGAATTGGAACATAAAAACTACAAATTTGGTTTTGCCCTATACTTAACCACCTTTAATATAAACCTAAATGTAGCTATTTGATTGAGCTTCTTGGTGGGCCTGGGAAGAAGGGCTGCCTGAGAGGTTCAACACAGGGTAGTGACCCCACCACACTGTGCATGATGAATAGAAAACATGTAAGCACTTTTTAGGAATTTGTGAAAATGTTTGTTAAACCTTTAGCTCAGGAGGAAATGTATGTTCCTACTTTTGAAAGGAGCTGCTACTTGATCCTACAGACACCCATTTAATGAACTAAGTTAAGCTAAGAGATACCATAAGTGGAAAATAATAAAATTCCCCATAAACAGTCCCTCTAATTTTAGAAATACTGAAATGCTAACATTTGGCCAACAACAGAGAAACATTCTGCACTGAAATGCCTGAAACATGTGCTGCATGTACAGTAAACATTCTTTCTGTTGTTATTAGAATCCAGTTGAACAAAATGTTTCTCTGCTTGCACCTTACTTCCCCAGCTCTGTCGGCATTCTCTCAAGTCTGACTGGCTAATTAATGAACCCTTTCAATCACTTTTAAAGGCACCATGAACTGAATACACAAATGCAAGGCTGAAACGAAAATCTTCTCACAAGCATGCTGAAAATAAACGGATTCCATTCAAAGATCTCAATCTGGCAACAACATCTGGAAAGGCAACTCACCCAAAAATGGCAAGGACATGTCAACACTGCTGCATTGTGTGAGACGGGAAAACTCTTGAGAAAAAGTTATCCTTTTATTTCCCCTCAGCCTCCACCGAATCATTTGACAGGGTTAGGGACCCGTATAGCTCAACAGTTGCTTTCGGAAATGACTTTGCGTGAGCAAGAGCAACTAACTGAACTGAGACAAGACCGTGGTTTAAAACTGAGAAATGCTGATCTAACTTTGGACAGTTTTTGGTTGACTGCTGCCAATAATATCAGCTGATTGATATATCGTATTGGGCTGTATTTAAAACCTCCATGATTGTCTGACTGCTTGTGTTTCTTTCACCGTCAGACTTTTTTTTAAGCGATGTTCCCGCATTTCCAGATCTCGGCTATTGACACGGTGAGTTCAATGTCATCATAACCAGTAGGAATGATGTCCAAAATGTCAAAAATAAGACCCAGGATGTAACAAAACAGAATGATCATTTAATTTCTGTTGCTTTTATTTTGAACTGAGCCAAAAGAAAAACTTTTTTGGCTGCTGCACTCATTAGAAGTTGCTTTGTATAAAAAGCCAGTTAAATGCAAAAGATAAATGAAGTCTAAGTCTGGACTTTTTAAAAAAAAAAAAAAGACTGTCTGCAGTTGATATTTGAGGAAGTTCCAAAACTTGAGGTTAACATATGTAGAAATGCTCCCAGCAAGTCAAAAGTCAGGGCTTCAACCTGCTCTGAACACTTCATTTGCAAGGTTTTTTTCTACCTTACAGATGGGCTGACTTCAGATCATCAGACATCCATATAAACAGCCGTCCGTTGCCAAGCCTTGCCAAGGTTGGTGCTATGATTTTTCCACGTTTTGTTTGCGTTTTCCACTCTCATATTTCAGATTGGATGTTGGATTGAACATGTACAGATGTATTTGAGGAGTTGACATTTCAACTAAAGAAAAAAAAAGTAGTGAAACTCTACTATTATAGTTTGTTTCATGGTTTGTTGACGTAGCCTTCCGAGCGGCTGGAAGTTGGCAGTTGTACAGCTTCCGGAAGCTAACCAATCAGAACAGAGTGGGCTCATCGGGAGAGAGAGAGGAGCTAAAATGGCCTGTTTCAGACTGAACTGAGGGGCTGCATAAAGGGCCAGCATAAGATAAATAAGAGTTTCTTGGACTTTAAATCATGCAAAGATTCCAGCACAGCCCCACAATATAAATCTAGAGCTGGAAATGTGCAGAATATGTCCCCTTTAAACTTCTCCATCCTCCCTCTCAACCTGCTCTCTTACTCAGAACCACCTTTCACTCTCACCCTCTCTTTGTCTATCTCTGCAAAGACACACCTTCTTCATCTTTTCACTCCTTCTGCCTGCCTTCCCCGACCCCATCTCACCTTATTCATCTCGCTTTCTCCCTCACTCCAGTCTACTCATTTGCATCTCCCCCCCCTCCTCTTCCTCCTTTCATCACTGCCACCGCTGTCCTCACTTGCTCCCACTTTTCCTTTTTACATCAAATCCCCCCCACATCCTCCTCCTCCTTCTCCCCTTTTTCCCTCCACTCTTGTCTCTTTTCCTTTTTGTCTAATTCGGCTCCTCCGCTACGAGTCCCCGAGGCTTCGTCAGTGCAAAGTGCTCCGTCTGTGTTCCGCTCTCCCCTCCCCGTCCTCTGCTAGCGTGCAAAGGGAAGGGGACCCACCGACCGGAGCTGTAAGTTATGTAATGAGATCATCTGGACACTAATGCTGTATACCATATACACCAAGCACCCATTAACGACTTCTCTATACTATAACCATTTGTCTGTCTTTCATGTTTGTCACAGATGGATGATGGAGGGACTTTGGCTTGAGTAGCGCAGTTCAATGTCATTAAAACCAAGAGATAATAGCAATGGCAACATGTATCTGCTCATATGGGTAATCCTCCCTCCTATAGTGCTTTTGTCCTGAGTCTGGCTTTTACCTTGTGTTTTTTGGATGGATGGATGGACAGATGAATGGATGGATGGATGGATGGATGGATGAGGATGAGGGATGGCGGTGAAAATAAGGACAGATGGAAGCCAAGGGGGGATGAGGAGATATGAGGAAGAGCAGAGAGAAGTGTGCACATCCACGTGTCAGTCCACAAAGACATAAGGAAACACATACACCTCAACATGTGTATGTGTGTCCTAGACCTTGAAAGCCTCGGCGCAGCCCGACGGCTACTATCACCGACGGGAGAACAGATCCTGCTCTGCCATGTGGGAGTCCATGTGAAAATGCTGTCAATTAGCACCCAACTCAGAGTGCATTTCTGCGTCAGGGGAGGTCAACCTGGAGAATATGTTCTAGTGACGGCACAGTTAAGCACTGAAACCATTCATCAATTAAGGGGGTCAGGTAGCAGAGGCGGTCGGCCATTACTCGCAGGGTTGTTGGATTAATCCCCAACTCCTCCTGTCTGTATGTTTAAGTGTCTTTGAGCAAGACACTGAACCTTGCTCCCACTATGGATACGTGGGAAAAAATGTAATGTGATTGACCGGCCACTGAAAGGAGATTAATTGGTCATTTCTTATAATCATTTAGTAATTTATCAGTCAAAACTCTCAAACAATTGCAGGTTCTAGATTCTCCAGATGTGATGTGTCTCTGTTGTACATCATTGTAAAATGAATATTTTTGGGTTTTGGACCATTAATTGGATAAAACAAGAAATCTGAAGATGTCATCTTGGAGCCAAACATTCCCTAGTTGCACTTCTCAAATGTGAGGCTTTGCTGCTTTTTTCTGTCATATATGACAGTAAACTAAAATGCATTTGGATATTGGAGAGTTGTTCAAACAAAGCAAGGAATTTCAGGACATCACCTCGGGCTTTATGGAATGACATTGGGCATTTTTCACAATTTTCTGTCATTTTTGTAAACAAAACAATCGATAAAATGAATTGATTATATCAGAAAACAGTAAATCCTCAGATTTGAGAATCTGCAACCAACAAATCTTTTGCATTTTAGCTTGAGAGAGGACTTCAACAATTCATTGATTCTCAAATTTCCCTTTTATTTATTTATTTATTTATCTATTTATTTTTAGAACTGCAACCCATTCAAATTCTTACACCCCATCAGCTCCTTTATTTCTGACTATGTATTTGATATATGATTGTGGAAGAGTTTCCTTCCACAATCCAAATAATTGAACGTCTTAGTTTTTAAACTAATGAACAGTTTCGCTCCTACTCAACCATGCAGTCATCTAATCTTTATCTTCCCAGACATCTCACAAGAAACAAGAGAAGGCAAATGTTTAATAAGATCATAACTTATGAAACTTCTTTTCCTGTTTGGTTAAATACGCCTCTTCCTTTTAGTCCTACAGGGCATTAAAAAAACATCAACTTTAGTCTATGTTCTAAAAAACTGAAGTTTAATATTATAACATATAGGCTATTACCTTTAAGACTGTGAATTATGCTAGTAGAGGTAATCAATAAGCTGTTTTAAGATTTAATCTGTGCAAACAAATCAATCTCAAAAAAGATCAAAATTGTTATTGTTGCTTCTAATATATTATTACAGGAGCATGGGTTGAGCTGAAATAACTTCATTCATTATTAGCATCACAAGCACACAAATGTTGTAGTGCCGTGACTGAAAACACAGAAAACCATCAACAAACTTTGAAAATGTCATAAATGTCATGAGGTGAAATGTGTCACTGATTATGATTTCTTGCTGTCCCAGTTACATATTTGAGATATCTGGCATTCTCATGATGCCTCTATAATAATCTCACATTCTCATCTTCTGCGTGCCCCCACGCCCACCCACGAAAATAGAAGCTTCAACATGTCAGAAAAATCACAATTCATTACCACTAAATGTAGAACATCATATGTGCTGTCCCTGAAGTCAGAGACAGCTCGCTGTAGGATAATGAAACACTGAGTCACGAAAATGTAAAATCTCCAGGTAGTGAACAATGTGTGTGTGTGTGTGTGTGTGTGTGTGTGTGTGTGTTTGGAAAAACCCTGAGGGATTCTGATCCTCATTGTGTTTCTACAGCTGATTTGTTTACATCCTGATGACATCACTGGACTGATTTTGTGAAGAGAGTTGATCATGTTCAGCAACGTGAACTGGACTGCTGACTTGACCATTAACAAAACATGCAGTACTTGGCAAAAGACAACAAAACATCGGCTGATATGAAGCTGTTCAAAAGTCTAAACCAGGCTTGTATTCGCACTATTTACATTATTCAAAGCGACAAGCATAGCCCATTGATTTTGACAACATGATTCCTGATAATCCAGTCAATATGAAAATCCCTCTTAGCGGTGGTGCGCTTTTGATGTGCTGTTTAACTTCTATTTCCAAATTAAATCCAGTTAAAGAATGCCACCCTCAAACTTGTCAACGGGTCAGTGTCATCGGTTTTTAACAAGCAAACAGACTCCCATGTGTCCACAACGTGTTCAACACTTCTTATCCGGCTTATCAGTTGTCCTGTTCCTGCTGTAGCTGGCAGTAAATAGTAGAATGGTGGATTTCTGTTAAGTAATTCAAGCAACACAGAGCAGCATAGTCACCGCTACCATTTCCAGGGGATTATTAGTTACAGATGTTGAGCTACACGAAGGCGTGTTGTTGTTTTGTTCAGTACAGTGAATGTAAATGTATGTGCAGTCATACAGTAATGCTGTAACCTAATAAAAAATCCATCTGTTATTGCTATACTAATTCTAATGGGATCTGTAATGTGTTTTATCTTTGACAGCCTACTCAGTGGTGAGTTTACAAGTCCTTCGCTGTATAGTATACAACTGTTATTCTAGTGTATATGGTTTATTCTATTATACACAGACTTGTAATGTGCCTGTGCTATTTAAGTTAATAGTGACCTTACTGTACTTAAATTAATTATTTTAATTTTGTGTTTTTCCTAATATTTCTCATGTTAACAAACATTGACTGTAGTTTTGCTGTAATTCTTCCTTCCTAAAATCCATCACAGTTAAGCTCAATTTTGTTGTTTAAGGCTTTTAAAATGAAAGAAAATAGAAGAAAGAAAAAGAAAGAAAAATCATAAATATCAGCTTGACAATATGTTTCTTTGAAAGCCCTTTTTGCATCCAAACAGCCTGTTGTTCCTGCTTGCCAGAAACTCTATATTCATCACAAAATCAACCTGTAATGCTTATTGTTTGACAGTAAAAACAAGAGACGTTTAAACTGCCCCTCACCTGCTTTCTGTGCCACAGTCTGGAACCCTACGACGAGCCCCAGCAGTACCCCCGCAAAGCACATCTGGAAGGCGAACAACTCCTTTCGCTTTCTCCGTCTGGCTTTGCTCCGCCGCCGGTTCAGCATCACACCTCCTCCGACGGCCGTCTCCGGCATCCCTTCAACCACCACGCGGGCCATGGCGCTCTTCTCTCGGCGAGCGTTCCGGCGGAACCCCCGGTGGTGGTGCAGAGGTACGACAAACTGAAGCGAGGAGGAAGAGACAGAGAGATGTGCCGTGTGGGCACTGAAGTTACTCGACGAGAGAAGATATGACTGGCTTGTCGATGGATTTTGTGAAATTAACCAGGGTGTTAAAGAACAGAGTATCCGGTCGACATTTTCAAAATAAAACGTATCGATTAACGTTAATGGAAGCTAGCTAAAATTTTAGGTAGCAAAAAGATATTACAATAATTAAAAACTATTTCGATCATTTTGTGCCTAAACACTCAATATACATAGTAAAATAATATAGTATACATTTATCACTAGCTAAGTCATTAGATAATTTTAGACAGAAAACTGCATTTTTTGCCACAAGATAAAATGTGTATTTGCACAGAATTTTATGGTCAGAGTTGATCTGTAACATCTCTCAAACATAGGGCCTTAAGTCAGGTCACTGAGGCCAGTTAACAGAAAAAAATCTCTTTAAATATCTTTAAAATTTGTTTTATATATGAATCACTCAGAGTTTTTGCTCAAGTACTCCAATATCACATTGTATTCACCTTTGGCTGACATTTCATAAAGACCAAAAAAAGATGTTTTTTGGAAGAGGAGCGTTGAAGTTTGCTATTTTTGGAAGTAGCTGTAGTAACATTGCAATCATATAGGCTATATTGCCATAACCGTGTGAAATTCAAAAATGAAAAAGATGCAGTTTATGCAGGCTACGTGTTAACACCAACTTGTTGTAGGCTATCAATTCTGTTTTTATTTTGAAGATCTCGTTTTCGGTAGTCGGGTAACTCTGGGGCATTTGACGCAGTTTGAAGAGGTTAGGTGATAAGTCCCCCTCAAGCGTTTCTTCCTTCCTCCGTGTTTGGAGTCAGAGGGCGGGCTTCCTGGTTAATTGACCCGGGACAAGAGTGTGGTTTCTCGGCTTGGATGTTAGTGCAACGCCGCCGGGAGCTCCATGGCATGTCGACTTCAGCTTGGATGTTCTGTTCCGGAGCTGGAGATGTTACAGGGAGGGGCGTGCGTGTGTGTGTGTGTGTGTGTGTGTGTGTGTGTGTGTGTGTGTGTGTGTGAGTGAGTGAGTGTGTGTGTGTGTGTGTGAGAGAGAGAGCGTGCGTGCGTGCGTGCGTGTGTGTGGACCAGGTATTCCTCACGTTGTGGTGACGAAAATCTGTCATGCTGTGGGGACTCGCCGTCCTTATGGGGATAAAAAGCAAGTCCCCTTAACTTAAATCATTAATTTTAGGTTGAAGACTTGGTTTAAAGTTAAGGTTAGTTTAGGGTTATTTTAAGGTTAGGGTAAGGGTTAGGCAATGTGCTGCTTATGGTTAAGGTTAGGATAAGACTCCAGGAAATGAATGTAAGTCAATGTAATGCCCTCTGAAGTGATGGAAACACGACTGTGTGTGTGTGTGTGTGTGTGTGTCCACACTCAGTCAGTGAAGTACATTAAATGGAACTGAATTGACAGGTGTCCAGCAGTTGCTGATCAGCATGTATGGGAAATTGTGTGAATAAATTGACTTTTTATGTTATGATATTTAATGTTATTTTATACTGCAATCCCTATTTAAAAAATCATAAACAAAAACTGGACTTACATGTATTCTTTTTCTGTGGTTTTAAATGTAATGCGTCAGTCATGGGTGTTGTCCTTTTTCCGTTATGTTGTAATCAAACTGCAGGATAAATAAATGAGACTCTTGGGAAATAAAGTGCAGCTATCAGTAGAAAAGTGTGTTGTAATGATGGCTCATGCAAAAGGCCTTTTGAAGGGAACTGCCATTATGAGCATTACCATTAAAAACAATGAGATTGATCTTTCACCCTGGAAACGCGCACATACACACAAAAGCACTCTAGCTGATTGGGGTCAAAGGTCGCACCCTCTGACCTCTCTATGGTGAAGCATCAGATGGATGTTTTTATTTCTGAAGCAGAACAGAGGGAGGAACAGAAAAGTGAAAAGAGGAGGAGAAAGTCAATAGGTAGGCACTTGGGATTGTCACATGAAATTGAGCTGTCACTATTGTTCTTCTGTTACTGCGGAGCACATCATGTGACCGCGCTGCACCTTCATGTCTCGTGTGTAAAGCACAAGTCACTCCAGTTCTTCCATCCTTTCTTTCTCTCTTGCCGAGGTGTGTAATGATGTCATCGCGGGAAGGGAGGAAACTGGAGACCCATAATGCCATGTGAGAGATAGTGTGGCATTAGCGAATGAGCTCCCAGATTACACCCACAGCCCCTTGGCCCAAGCTCTCTCTCTCTCACACACACACACACACACACTTCCTTCATGACGGATTGGGTATAATCCTCATCCTGAGCAATAGCGTCTGACAGCCGTGATTCGAGACAATGACAATGACATATCGAGTGTGCTGGATTAGGAGGCAGTGAGGGATTTTTACCCTCCATCCTTTGGGGAAAATCTCCAAACAGAGCTACATTATGTTTTTTGCACTCGCTCTTTCTTTTGATTGAATCCAGAAAGGGACCACCCATGTCATGGCTCCTTTAAAAATGTCAATCGCAACCGGCATGTTAAAGGACAGAATCTGTTGCCACTAACAGGGCATTAAGGGGGACATATTATGCTTTTTGTGGTTTTCTGCTATTTATATACTGTATTGATGTTAAACATGGTCAGAGTTCCACAACTTGAAGTCTAAGCCTTCAACCTGCTCTGAACGCTTTGTTTGCAATGTTTTTTTCAGCCTTACTGATGAGCTGACATCAGATCGTCATGCATGCACATAAACAGCCATTCGTTCTGCAGCCTTGTTTGCATTGTCCACCCTCATATTTCAGATTGAATTTAGGCTCAAACATGTACGGATGTATTTGAGAGGTTTCATGGTTTGTTAACATAGCCTCCAGAGGGGCAGCTTCCGAGAGCTGGCCAATCAGAAGAGAGTGGATCATCAGGAGGAGGGCTTAAAGAGACAGGAGCTAAAACTGCCTGTTTCAGAGAGGCTGAACTGAGGGGCTGCATAAAGGACCAGTATAAGATAAATCAGTTTTTTGCACTGTAAATCATGCAAAGATATTCCAGTAGAGCCGCAGATTAAAAATACAGACCAGGAATTGTGCATATGTCCCCTTTAAAATATTCTGTGTGGAAAAGCAATCTCATCTGCATTAATGCTACAGTTGAACAGAAAAACATGCTGACTATCCCAGAGACTGTCCTCATAAGAAAAACAACAGCATCGGTTGTTTCTTGTAACGATTAAAACAACTTATGTTTACTTCTTCATGTTCATGTTTTCATTTTCTCATGTGTGTTTTCTCTCAGAAGGAAAGACAGAAGTTGCAAGAGATTAAAGTGCCACAAAACCTGGAGACCAGAGTTCACATCCCATTTTAACAGTCAGCTTTGGTTACTTTTTACAATGACCATGATCTTTATCTAACCTTAACCAAGTAGTTTTAGTTAACTTTAATCATAGAAGCACCAGATCAGAAATCACTCCTATGAATCCTTTTTGTAATGCTCATACAGTATGAGTCAATATGGAGGACAAAGACTGGTGTTGCATTTTATTGTTTGGGAATACCATAACCAATATGAGATGCATAGCATCAACAGCTTGTCTACACATGAGGCGTTTCAGCTGTTTTTCAGTTGTTCCTCTCACATGTGTCTGACAGAACAGAGGCTTTAGATCTAGTCCATTTTACACGTGTAAATACAGCGACTGTCTGTCTTTCTTCTCTGGGCAAAAACACTCATTTGACCTGCAATCATCATAATGTTCTTAATCTGAATGGATTTGGTGTCTAAATATGATACAGAAATGAACTCAAATAAAATAACTAAATTGTTATTAAAACAACTATCAACATTTTTAACTGTTTCAGCTCTTATAATACCACCACTGACACACACATATATTATGTTTGCTTGAATTGCAGCTTCTCAATGTGAAATTATTGATTATTTATTTATTGAATGGGACAGTGTGCAGTCTGAAACATTAAAGATGCACTGCACCAGAATTAGCTTGACGCTAATTTGCATCTGTAGTCCCCGACAAAAAACATACAACAGAGCAACAACAGACAGTAAAAAGCAAAAAACAACAACAAACAAACGAAAAAAACACACAGAACACACCATACAAAATACAAAATACAAAGCTACATGCAGCACATCACATACACCCACAATGTCAATTAGAAATAATGTAAACTAAACTCAGCTGTGTGACTCAATGTTCACACAGCTGATTGGTCTTTAGTACATGTTTCAGTCTGGTCTTGAATGCATTGATAGAACTACAGTTCTTCATATCATCAGGTAGGACATTCCACTGAGTTGTGGCTTTCACACAGAAAGCTGACTGTCCAAATGCAGTGCGACGATATGGTATGGTACAATCTTGTATGGAGGATATTCTGGAGGATCTAATAGAACTTACTGAGCGAGTGTACATAAAGTCACATAGTGGAGGAGGGGCCAAAGCATTTAACATTTTATAAACTAGGCACAAATTTGAGAATAATCTAAAATTGTCAAAGCTCAGTAAATTGTATTTCTCTCTGGAAATGCATTGGCTTTTTGTCCAGAGCTTTTAAAGTTTGTTTGTATAAGGACTCAAGAGGTTTTATGGCTGTTTCTCCAGCCTGCCCCCAACATGTGATGCAATAAGACATATGGGAAAGAATCATAGCTGCATAAATATCTTGGCTGCATCCAAAGAGAAACAGTTTCTAATATGTCCAAAATTTGCTAAGTTGTACTTTATGATTTTAACCGTTTTTTAAACATGTTTCTTAAAGTTCATGAATGTTCACCTCCTCATGAACAGGTGACAGTCATCAGGTTGAAACAAGCAAATTTGCCCTGTTAAGACAGTTTGTTGAATCTGACTTGGAACAGTTGAATGAGCAAACCTTTTAATTCAGGAAATGACTAAATTCACAAAATCCTTTACGTAATGTCCACACAATGGAAACAAACAACGGTTCAGCTTCTTCATGTTGCATGATTCTGACTATTTACGTCCTCAAAATTCAAAGTTGTCTTTTATTAAGTGCAAAAACTGCCAACCAAGGTTTTGTAAACAGCTTTACGTGTTACATTTAGTAAAGTGATGTAATGATTTACCACCTAGAAATGTACGATTTAAACTTTTAAAGCCTGCCAACGTCTGATTTTTGATTTCATTCACTGACTAAAAACATGTTTGTTTGCCTCTGATATAATACGTCTGGCAGGCGAGGACATCAAGAGAACCGGATCAGAAGTCTGTCGTAGATTTTACAGACGCCTCTCCCTCAAACACACACATCATACCTGTCCTCTCTCTGTGCACACTCCGCACTGATACACACGCTCTGTTTGTAGTGTGATGTTACACCTGTCTTTGATGTGTTGTTAGTCCAGGCATTGTCCTGTAAATCATCCCAGGATTCCATGTTTATTCCTTTCTACATGGACCATTGAAGCTGCTCCTCGCCTCTTTTGATCATCAGGGATTTGGTTGGAACGGTTAAAAGGATTTTTTTTTTCCTTCATAGAAGATTGATTAGGTGTGTTTGAAATTCATTACGTGATACATACAGAGAGAAAACCCTCCTGCCCCGTGATGTCTGTAGTCAGGACACAAATATTCATAATAAATTAGAACTTAAAATATATTAAAAAAAATTCTTTACTCCTCAACTCCAAAGAGCAGCTGCCACATAGATAGAAAGCTGGATTAAGCAACAAATGCTGAAAGTCTTTCTCTTCAAGGTCTAATTGTACTGCAGAATAAAGAACGAGCAGAGAAATGTCTAATGAGCTCCTCCGGCTGGTCGGCTCAGGAGTACACTTTACAAATGACAGTAATAATTCTAGTCTTTTCAAAGAAGGGATTACAACACTCAATGCTGCCAAAGTGAGCTGAGGGAGCTTATAGAGGTTCTTGAAAATAACATTTAGCTTGAGATAAGAGGATATACAATGTAAATAGAAGTATACTGTATATGTAAAAATATATAGCTGAGAGTTATTGTGGACAGTAGAGCAATTTGATGACAATATTTAGTGCCCTGATGTGATCTTCATGCATTTACAGCATAAGTTTTGATTGTTTGAGACACCCGTCAGTCAAACGCACTCCAACATTCTCCTTTTTTAATCTTAATATTAATTTAATCACCTCCTACACACATTAGATACATTTTGGGGAACAAATGCACTGATTTTTTCAGTTACTAAGTACATTTACTCAAGTAATGTACTTAAGTACAATTTTTAGGTACTTGTACTTTATTTGAAGATCACCTTCACACATGTTTTGTATATAAAATACTCTACTTTGAATCATAATTTGTGTCTGATATGGTTCATCCACACAAAAAAAGTTCAAATCCTTATTCCTAATCCTAATCTTGTTAAATCCCTTAAAATGACATCTCCGCCTTCTCCCTCATTAAAAATTCCAAAATCTATGAATATCCAAATATTTTTTATTTCATTTCAATTTTCCTGCTGGACACAAGATGTCTCATACTTCACTGTAAAATCCATTTTCAGTATATGTGTGCTGGAGGCTTCCAAGTTTCCACAGCACACTTGTGTAAATTGAATACTGGACCAGGATTGGCTCTAAACTAGTTGTGATGTCACAAATCCTGCTCGTACGTACACACGTTAAACTGATATTTCAGGTGAGCGGTCGATACAGTGGTTTCAGCTTGTCCAGACAGGAAAGGTTATATTAAAAGAAATCCTTGCTGCCCTCTGCATGAATAATCCTGTCCTCTGTAAGCAGATTACGGAGGGTTTTGTTCAGGTTTCTTGTTTATATTCCCACAGATGTGCGCACACATGTGCACAGACACACTGTCACATGAACTCACAGAGACACACTGCAGAGGCAAAAGTGCTTACAGGCACACACACACTGATAACACACACACACCTGAATAATGCACTTGGGAGATTTGAAGTGCAGGTGCACACACAGACTCAAACACACACACACACACACATACAGATGTGGTAAGCATAGATGCTCACACGTGAACAGACACACACACACACATAGTTGTGTTTCCATCACCTCAGAGGACATTACATTACTTACATTCATTTCCTGGAGACTTATCCTAACCTTAACATAACCCTGAACTAACCTTAACTTTAGACCAAGTCTTCACCCTAAAATTAATGATTTACGTTAAGGGGACTTGCTTTTTGTCTGCATAAGGGAGGCGAGTCCCCACAACATGACTGTGTAAACAGATTTACGTCCCCACAACGTGAGGAATACCTGGACCACATACACACACACACACACACACACCTGTTCGCTTCCTAAACCTGTTCCACTTTAGCACTGAGCGTTTTTGTGTGAGGGAACATCCTCTTCTGCAGAGAGCAAGTGCAGCTGCTTTCTCTGACTCTCTCTCTCTCTCTCTCTCTCTCTCTCTCTCTCACACACACACACACACACACACACACACACACACACAGTCCCAACAAAATGACTCAAAAGAATTAGGCTACCCAATCTGGTGTACTTCTTTAAAACACTACAAGTCCCTCAGCCTTTGACAAAACAATCTCCAGTCAAGGTCCACTTACTGGCTTGTTCTAAAGCTTTTCACCTTATCACACTGTCTTCATCAACATATAAAATTTGCTCAAACAGCCATTATGGGCACTATTATTTGAGGGTTGTTTTTTTAAAGACGTCTTGTTTATCTTTGTTTAAAAGTTGAGCTTGACAGTTTGATTTGTTTAACTGTATTTCCACCTAATGAACAACATAACAACACATAACACAAGTGAAAAGATGTGACCTATGTGAGATTTGAGAGGTTGAGACGTTGTAGGCTTATACAACTACAATACTACAATCTACCTTCACCAGCACAATGAAATGAAAATGTATACGCATCTGAATACACTTAACACAGAAAGTGTCAAAAGCAGGCTGGAGAACATTTCACTTTACACATCCATTACTCTGTATTGTAGAGATACATCTTAGCAATGATAACTGACTATTATTTAAGCAATTTATTAACAATGCTACCAGTCATAATTCCAGTGTTAACACAATAGATGGGAGGAGAGAAGAGTTTTTGTCAGTCTCTGTCTTGAGTTGGTCTTGAGAGTTGATGCCCATCGATCAGACTCTGTGTCTACAGAAGGGAAATGTGACAGGCTCTATGGTCTTTTAAATAAGAAAGCATATTACTCTAAATTTACTTCCCATCACATCCACTGTGATGAATGGAACATTATGTGCGGGTCATGTCTTTATTATTCAGAAGGAAGGATGCTGGAGACAGGAAAAGGCTGTTTTAAAGCTTGAAATGAACTGAGCACTTTTTATTTCAAATACCTTGTGACATGAAAATTAAAAGATTTATTGTTCAAAACAAACAAACAAGGCGTACTGGGAAAGTCCTTCCATATTTTGTCATATTAACAAAGACTCTGAAACATCTGCCCTCAGGTGTTGTTCTCAACATGTAACTAGCTCTGTCCAGAGTGCTGATCTGGGAGCTGTCCTGGGTACATGACTGTTATTCCTGTCAAGAATTATATTACCATTGGCTAGTAGTTCCCATTAATTTCCTCATTTACTACACCTCTGTGAATAAACAGGTCTCTAACTGCCTCTGCTGTTTCCAACACAGGAATGAGTCTTTTAGATAGTTTGGTTGTTGCCAGTGTTTATGGCCAGTAGTTGTTTTTTTCCTGCCATTCTATTCTACAGAGACCCAAAGTGTTCAGTATTGAAAAAACAAATAAACATTCATATGAATAAATACAATCAAAATATGTGACATAACCATTAAATTGTTATGTTTATTCAATTTTGCTATTTCACTTTGCTTCTTTTCACAAAAACTGAGTTTATTGGATGTCATTTGTATTTCATTTCATTAGTTTTGATTTCAAACTGTCAGATGTAGTACAGATAGATGCTGTAGGAGAGCATTGTGACTGGGGAAAAAGAAACAAATTATGCTTTAACTGCAACGCCTCACAATCGACCTGGAACTCCACAAAGATGAACATATCCCTGCTCTCCTGGTATCTAGCTGTGCAGATGTAGTTTTTGTTTTATTTGTCCAGATTTTGAGACGTATGTGTCTCAGATTTCTTCCTCCAACCCAGGTACATAGAATTTGTTTGGGTGCTCACTGATTTGGGGGAAAAAAACAACCGAAACATCTCTTTCCAGAAACAAATGTGGTTTTCTGAATAATCCACACAAGTTGCTGTAAACAATTTTCACTGGAACTACTTTCTAGTGGAAAATAGTCCCAGTGGAAACTGTTGACAGTGTGATACTACTGAGGGTGAGAAAATATGTTTTGTTGGTAATTTGGGTGAACTGAACCTTTAAACAATCTAACTGGAATGTATCAGCTAATGCAAATACTGCACTTCATTATGTACATTTGTCATAAAATCTCACATACTAGGATTTAACTTCCTGTATGTACTGTACCTTCATTTTTGATGACTGTAACAAATCAACAACACCAGAGAAAGTCTTACTGTACGACTGTTACTACCATCTGATCAGCTTGGATTTGTATCATTTATAAAAAGCTTTCCAGTAACCAAACCTTGCTTTCTGTCTCCGCTACCGCAGACCTGTGTGTGTATGTCTGTGTGTGTGTGTGCAGGTGTGTGTTTGGAGAACCAGAGTGTGTACAGTTGATAGTCTGCTGTACAGCGTATAAGAAAAGGATGTTCCACATGTTTTCTTCCGAGTATTGCACATGAAGAAGACATGTGGCTATCTGTCTCTCCCTGTGTGCATGTGTACACAAGAGGTGTAATTTGGTCCCCCTGTCAGATCAATAGTCTCGGTCACTGCTCTGCCTCTCTGCAGCTCTACACTGCAGCTAGGCTTTCCCTATGGGGATTCTCCTCAGCGGTAATGTCTCTACTCGCCGGGCTATTCCAGTAGCGATGGCTAGTCTGCTTTCTCTATATTCGGAAGAGATCCGCTTGCAAAGTCACTTCGAGGACAAAGGGTGTGGTGAAGGAGGAAGAGTGGAGGGGGGAGGGGAGAGGAAGAGAGGGGAGAGGTGAAGTGCAGAGGAGGGGAAAGGAGAGGTGAAGGGCAAAGGATGAATATAGTGACAGCGCTAGCAGCAGTGGTTTATTTTTAGCACAAATTCAATTCAGTTCAGCTCGACTGAATTAAAATTTGATTTCAGCTTTTACAAATATGACACTTTTTAACACTGACAATACAAAGAGAAACAGTGCAATAAGGTAATGTACTGTAAGTCAGTTTATATTGAAGCATTTACAGTAGCAGAATAATCAGCATAGTACGGTGGCTCTGAACTCTCAACATGCTGCAGCTTAAGAAAACACATGCAAAAAGATGTAAACTTACAGCTTTTATTGTTTTTAGTTGTGTCTGTATTCTTTTCTGTATAATAAATTTCATCATTCACACAAAACTACATCTTACACCTTCACTTTTTGACACATGCATTGTAGTAACCTGGATAAACCTGTGATTACCACACTCTGTCTATAGAGATAGACGTAGCGAGGTGTGACGTCACCTTTTGGTTGCATTGGAGCCAATTAGAAGCCCAGAGTTGCAGCTTCTGGTCGGCACCATCTTTCCCGTTTGGAGCCAGGACCTTCCAAATAAGGAGTGTAGGGTGTTGCCTTTCACACTCTGGAAACATGACCCGTTACCCGCTTTAGATCAAAGCTAATGCTAGCTTATGGGAACACAGAGCACTGCACACTTGGGCTACTTGGGTTAAGTACTTTAGCTAATCATCAATATCATAATCAAGTAACATTACACTTCCCAAAATATTGCAGCGATAATCCAACTCAGACCAGCTAACCCCACTGTCAGTTCCACATGGCTACACTACTGCAAGTCTTCAAATCTTATTAACAGAGAAATAATTTCCAAAATGACCACCAGCACACTTATTAGAGTGCTTGAATTTAACAACTGAGACAGCAATCGCCAATCGAGATAATGACTCGTTGGAAAAAATTATTGACTCAATATTTGTAAAGAGAATTTGACACTTTTTGAAGCCCTGAACAAACATTAATGTCCAGCAGGCTAACATCACTTTAACTTTACCATCACTCAGTTTAGCCTTCTATTTATGTAGCTAATCTAACCGAGTATTTATTTCACAGATGACATGATATAAAAACACTTTTTAGCTATTTTTTGGGATTGGTCCTTGGCTGTTGTTTAATAATGGAGGAAAAAGAGCTGCTAATGGAAGTGATCTTTTTATTCATTTTAGCAAATTTGTTGTATTCCCACATCTCAGCAGTCGCTTTGTGGGTATGTTATTATCAATGACAAAAATAATGGTCATAACTATGTTCTCCCTTCACTCTGGACCCAGTTTGAGATTCTTTTTTTTCCAGAGCACATGGGACAGCCAACTGAAACCTTCCATCTGGAAGGGACACCTGGACGAAAGGATGCAGGGATGTAGGCGAAACAAAAGCATGGGGATGAGGACACATGTTTGAATAAATGAGCTTATTTACTGTCAGGCCAATCTGTCTGGATGACCCTCATCTCCTCTCCTGTCACACTGTGACACTGGCAGGATGCATAATGGATCACAGCCCATCCGAGCCAAAACACAACAGGAGGACAAACTATGAGCAACACACTTTTTCGAACACAGCTCCGCTAGCTGACGACCAGCTTACAGGGACTCTGATGTCTCTGGGTTTACATAAATGTTTGGTTCTCTGCCTTTGAGGATGTTCAGGCAGCATGTGAAGTACAGGGATATGATACTGCAGGTGGTGGGAGGCGAATCAATGTGAACATAGATTAGTGATACATACTGTAGGCCTTCTTTAGCCACAGTGATCACGCACACCCACACACATACATGCACATTAGCATTCATGTAATCTCAACACAAGCACCATTAATGCATAATGCTTTTGGTTGCTAAGAGGAGGGTGTGATGCCATATGGAGAAGTCTGCACATGGATGCTGGTGTTTGATTATCCATGTATACATACTGTAACCTACACAGGAACCTATAATTATATGCTCTCGCTCTGTCTTTCACTTGTTCTCTCACTTACACACACACACACACACACACACAGTCATGATCCACCATTGTGAGACTGACTTATTTGACCCCATTAAATTGCAATCAGGATGGAGTTCATGATAAAATGCACTTAAGCTGTGTAATGTCATGTCACACTCATGACGATATATTAAAATGACTGTTATGTTAATGAGGATGTTAATTATGTTAAACTCTTTAACAGATATTCTTATATGAACACAAGGTGGTAAAGTACAAATACAGTATGAGCCATCTATTTGAACTTCTATGAGATAATCATAACCTTTATGAAGTTAAATGTGCAGTTTTTCTTTGGACTGTCAAAGATGTGTTGAGTAAACTCTAGTTTTTGTGATAGTCTTGTAAAACCAAGCATAATTCAGACCACAATATGTGGCTTAGTAGCTTAGAGAGAGAGACATCATTTCATTGCTGTAGGCTGAGATGTCAGGCTGAGGCCTTTCTACACCATTTTATTACCTTTTTCAACTATAGAAACATAATAACACACAGGACCAGTTACTCTAGTAAATCAATAAAAAATAAGTAACAGAACAAACAGAAGAAAACAAACAAAATACATCTGGTCAAATAGAATTACCTACAAGTACAGTAAAAAAACAGGCACACAGTCAACTGTGGAGACAAGTGAAAAATAAAAGATAAGGGGGCACCATGTATCAGTATGTGGAGTAGAATATTTCCCTTAAAAACAAAACAAATTGAAGGAATATTTACTTCCTGTTAGGTTCCTTCTGTTATCATACGTCAGAAAATTAGACCAAACTTCACAGAACTTTCCTTGGTAATTATTAGCCCTTGTGATTAAAGCTTCAAAGGAGGCAATGTCTGTCATCAGTCTCACTATTCAGCAAGCTCTGGTTTTGTCTGGCTCTCCCAGTTGTGTAGAACAATCCTTGAAGTGACAATAGAGCCTACTAGTGCAAGTCCAAAATTTTGTTTTATATATTCAGTGTTAGGAGAGACCGGTCTCCTACTAAGCACAGCTGGGGACATTCTGGCAATGGCCAATGCAACCACTCACCGATCCTTTTAATTACTTGTTTCCAAAAAGGAGAAACAAAAGAACATACCCACATTAAATGAAGAAAAGTACCTGTTTCATCTTTACACTTCCAACAATAATTGTCATCTATGAATCCCATTTTTTTTTTAGTTTAACAGGTGTATAATAATACCTGTGGATGATTTTGTAAGTTACTATGCAGAGTGTTTGCCATTATTTTATAAGAGACTGAAGCTGATTGAGCACTCTAAATAGGATAATAGGTTGTTCTCCTTTTAACTTAATATAACTCCCAGACTCTTTATTCAGCTCCTTCATTGTAGATCCTTCCAAAACTCCCTCTTGAGCCTCTCTAAGCTAAAATTATCTTTAAGCTCTTCAAAGGATAGAAAAATGCCAGCTCTATACAAATCACTAACTTTTCGAATGTTCTTACCCACCCATGATTCCCACAGAGTAGTTTTTTCCTATTTGGATTAATGGGTTGTTCCAAATTGATTAATATCCTTGCTTATATTGGGAGATGTAACAACTTATGAGCTTTCATCCATGTCTCTCTGGAATGTTCCACGATTGGGTTGTTAATAAGGCCTGGTACATTTTTCTGTGACAATGCCTCTATCAGCCCCACAGGGGCAGCAAGTTCACTTTCTATCTGCACCCATGCAAGTTGATTAGCCATTTTTTTCATTTCAAATGATATTCCATACAACTCTACATTTGATAATCCCAGCCCTCCTAAATTCCTTGTAGTGTATAATTTAAGAATGTTAATTCTGGGTTTCTTCCCATTCCACAGAAAGTCTCTGATTAAATGATTAAAATGTTTAAAAATCCCTGGATGAATGCTGACTGGCACCATCATGAAGATAAACTTAAACTGAGGTCCAACTACCATTTTTGTTATGCTTATCTTAAACTCAGATTTATTAGCTTCCATCGGTCTAATTTTGTTTTAATCTTTTGAAGCAGTGGAGACATATTAATTTGCATTATATTGGTCAGATCTGCACAAAGTTTTATCCCAAGGAATACCATTCCTGTATTTATCCATCTGAATTGCAGTGAACTACTTACTCCCCTATGACAAATTCTTGATACTGGCATTACCTCAGACTTGCGCCCATTAATTTTGTGTATCTTTAAATATGTTTCAACTAAATCTAACAGTATCGGGGCTGAAGAGGCGGGTCTCTGAATAGCAACAAAATGTCATCCACATAAAGAAAAAGCTTGTGCTGTCTTCTGCCAGCTGCAACCCCACTAATATTTGGCTCTGCTCTAATAGCTACTGCAAGTGGTTCAAGAAATAACATAAACAGTAATGGAGAGAGCTGGTCTCCTTGCTTTGCGCTCCGTGACATCTTGAAGGAGGGTGATATCAACGCATTTGTAAGGACTTATGTCTGTGGGTCCGCATATATCACCCTATTTAAGAACCCAGCTCCGAATCCAAAAGTTTTCATATTATGCAACAAAAAAACCTCACTCCATCCGGTTGCAAGCCTTCTCTGCATCTAGGGAGAAGGCCAGAGTGTCGTCTTCCCTGCTTAGCCACATCAAGTGAAGCAATCTTCACCTCAGGTTATCAGAGGATGACCTTCCACTTATAAATCCCATTTGATCTGGATGTATAATGCCCAGCAGGATATGCTCTAGGCACATAGTCAATACCTTAGTTTGTATCTTATAATCAACCCCTGCTAAACTGATGGGCCTGTAACTGGTTGGATCAAGTGGGTCCTTTCCTTTTTTGAGGATCACTGAGATGGTCAGTTGCCTTTGTTGTTGTTGTTCTGGAAATGTCACAGTAAAAAATTGGCCATACAGTTAAAGAACCATAATTATATTTAAATTTCAGATAAGGTATATATTACACACACACACATGCCTCACAAAAGTGGAAATAAGGTATCGGGTCCATTTTTAAAGAAGAACCAAAGTGTCAGTAACAGCTGAACTTAGATAATAATAATGTTCTGTAATCAATCCAATTTTTTATAAGTTGCAGGAAACTTGATTTGTCGACCAAATCAACAAACTGAAAGGACAGAGCTACAGAATGTCAGGTGAGAGTTGAAGATGTCTTACAGCAGATAGAGAACAGAGCAGCACAATACCTACAGGTTTTTATGGATTCATTCCTTGAAACATTTACTGTGAAAATCAGTCATGTGTCAATTTTAAATATTCAGTTTTTATTAATGAAATTAAATGTATATATTTGTTTTAATGTCCCTACCAAAGTTAAAACCATACCTACGCATGAGCCAAAAGAACAAACTACAGAAACCACATTTTCATGGATTTGATCTCTCTGATTGTTTATTATAATTGTTCTGTATTAGCCAGCAAGACACCGATAAGTTTTGTAACATCATTTTGATTGATATTAAGTTGTGATATCACATTTGTGACACTAACAGTCATAAATTTGATGATTTTGAACCAGGATTTCAAGTTATAAGGAGTGTCTTTTTCTATGAATTTACAGTGGATATACTGATGCTGATCCTTAACAGATTTTTGTCATTTTTGTAAAGGTTTCTGCTGATTTTATACAGTGTGTGTATCATGTCTGTGATTTTACACAAATAACGTACCTCAGGGACAAAGAGTTCAGTACAGAGCTAGAGTAAGAAGGTAGTTAGCCTAGCTTACCATAAAGACTGGAAGCAGAGGAAACAGCTAGTCTTTAAAATACACACCATTTAAAAGTATAATATGTAATTATTCCACATTAAAATGTCTAAAAACAACTAGACCTATGTTATATATTTTGTTGAGTTGTGTACTTTCATGATCCCAAATGTTTCCAACAATTTTCAATTTGTTTTTGGAGAGGAGGAGACCTCTGCGGATAATTCGACACCCGGGAGAAACCTACTGAACGTCTGGATCTTAATTTGTAAGAGAAATAAACCGAACAAGTGTTAGCAGCAGTTCGGCTAACAGCACGTACCGGACGTCCGGTTGTCGCCGTACATCGTCGGAGAAACACTGATTTTTCTTTGGGTGAAACAGCTTTATTCAGTGCTACATTATTCAGTACATCAATCTTCTCACCTCACTTTTAGAAAGAAAGCAAATGAACTATTTCCCAACATATTGAAATATTTCAGTAAATGAAGGAGTTACTGCAGTTTTCTGGTGTGTGTGTGTGTGTGTGTGTGGTCTAAATGTAAAGATTCAGGAATATTGTTGTTGAGTTTCTAGCCTGTTACTATGTAGGACAAACTATGTCTGCACAGTATTTTGGGAGCTCTCAGCATGGCACACACTCAGATACCCCGAGGCTTTAGTCAAAGTGTCACATCCTCAGGCAAGAGTTATGAAAACTTGACTCTGTTTTTAGTAAAAATGTATTCAGGTTCATTAAATTTATTCATACTTTAAATAGTTTTGTTGTCAAAAGTGCTGTGCAACTGGCCTGGAGCCTAAAAGTGTCACAGGTGTAAATGGATCATCTATATGTTTACAGAAAAGTGGACACAGCTAAAAATAGAGAAGAATGGAAGACAAGATGCAAAAGCCGATAAATAGACTTGAGCCGATCTGGAGCCTTGGCTTTCAGAATCATAATCTCTGATTTAGGGAAGGTTGGGGGACTTGATCAAACAATGGGCTCTCATATTAGAGAAGACATAATCTGTAACACTCAGAATGATGCACTCAGACACAAGCTGGAGGGAAAAGAATGTGTCACAAACTGATCAAAATACAGCGTGACTTGATGATTTGAATTTGTGTCCTGCTGTTAGAAAAAATTAACAAATTAGAAAAGAATTGCTTAAATGTTGTCAATCAACAAGCAATCCTGTCACCGTTCACATCAGTCTAAAAAGATATGTCACAGTGTTACCAATACAGTGCCTGTCAAAACTAGAGACAGTCCTCACCAGAAAAACAACAGATCTTTGTTTATGTGTTTCTCACAAGCAACCTTTTGTGGTCATGTGACTGAGAAGCAAAGGGTGAAGATTGAGGTGGACGGGTTGGGTGACTTTGACACTGTATCCCGTCTCCTACCAACAGCCCACCTTGGTTTCTTACAATCTTTCTGAGCCCGTCCTCCCAAGAAAAACGACCTTATAGGCTGTAAAATTCTGTCGCCAAAAATGACCTATAGTTACGTTTGAGTGACAGACGCCATCTAGTGACCGTAGTAATTATGACCCGGAGAAGTGATGGAGTTCAGATGACATCTATATAAGGTGACTTCCTTATTAGGAGGAGGTGGGTTTGGTGGATGGCTAGATAGTTAGTTAGATGGCAAAAAGTGGACTTAGCTGCACGAGACTGCTGTTCGTTTTCCGTACCCAGCTGCAAGTCATTTTTTTAAAAACTGTAATCTGGTGTTTACTGTTGCCATGACGATGGTTGCCTAACTTTAAGGAAGTAGTAATCACATTTCACATGAACATTTTAACGCAAACCGTGATCTTTCCCTAACCCTAACCGAGTGGTTTTTGTGCTTAAACCTAACCAGACCTTCACCATAGCGCTGTCACATCATAAAAGATGAATATTGTGCATACAGTGATTTGTAACGTTTTTGGAAAGTGGCTCTTATGTTGGAAAAGCAGCATACGCTCCAATGGGTTGTTCTGGAGAGCAGATACAAACGACCTATGTGGTCATTTAATTTGGAGGACTTGTTGATATTTCTTTAACTTCAGCCAAGTAGTTTTTGTGCCTAAACCTAACCAAACTTTAACCAAAGAGGTGGCAGGTCAGAAAATGCTCAATGACAAATTTTCTTGTTGCAAAATTATTTAAACGTTTTTCCATGAAATACAACTCCTGATTCTGTCCTCCCAAGGAAAACGAAAGCTTTGGTCATTTCAATAAATGCTCATGAACCCATATGAGTTTATCTCCAAGTGACAAAGCCCGCTAGCCATGGTAATCATGACTCTTGTCCACCTGGAGCAAAGGAAGGGAATCAGGTGACGTTATTCTAGAATGGGTGGATGGATGGGTCAACAAAATGTGAGATATCAACATGGGAGGCCACTGTCCATTTCCCATCTCCAACCAGCAGTTAACACTGGTTTCTCTTAACTGTAACCACAATCGTCTCCCAACCTTAACCAAGTGTTTATTATTGTAATAATGATGACGAAGGTCCCCTTGACCTTGTTAAAGTTGTTATTTTAACTCAAACCATTATTTTTCCCTAAACCTACCCAAGCAGTTTATATGTTTAAACCTTACCAAAGCTTAACCACGAGGCTGTCACATCATAAAGCTCTTTATTTTTAAATTGTGATGTCATCCTGCTGGTACAGGTGTGGACGTCAGATCTCAAAATGCTTGCAACAACAGTATATTTTGTCATTTAATTTGGAGGACTTGTTGCTCCTGCAGCATAATCCACTTCTCTGCTCTCTATCTGTACGCTCAATGTGTTAAATGCTTGCAGTTTTGCCAAAACATGGCTAAGCACACTTTTTCTGGTGCAGATTCAGAGTTTTGCAGTGGATGTTTTAAAGTTTATTTCTGAATTGTTTCATTTCTGTGTCCCCCATTAACACGTGTAGTTCTATGGTCATACGAATATTTAAGGTCACTTCATTTATTGTTGCTAGACGGCTACTCTATGTTCTAACACTAGAAATTGAACATCTTGTGTTGTATTGTTGCCTCAGACAGTCTAACAGTACAGTATCATCATGTTGTCTGTGTGGCACGTTTCTTGACCTGTGATTGGAGCAACGGGGGAAGGGAGCTTTGTGTGTTGGTGTGTGCGTGTGCACATGACTGAGAGCGAGATAAGAGATGAGTGAGAGAGAAAGAGAGAGAGAGAGATACAGTATGACTGAGAAAGTCTGCCTTCCCGCTCAAGTGAGTTGACTAATCCTGCACCAAGCCCAGTGTGGGCAAACTAATGCTATATAATCCATGCAAGCCCATATCAACACAGTACACTTGCAAAGGGACAGCAGTAACATAAACTCCTTTAGGATAATTACGGTGCTGTGTGTCCACTGTAAAAGCTTCACACCCACACCATGCAGTCTCATAAATCATGTTTCTTTCCAAATGCTGGGCGAGTTTTGAGTACATTTCCAAAAAGGTGACAAAACAAAATGCAAATCAGTGTGTTTCCATCCACCACAGTTATGCAAATACAGCATACGTGACAAGATTACATAATTTAAAAAGCGAACATTGTACTTCATTGCTGCTTCTCACCCAAGGCAGCATTTAAGTTAGTTTAAAGATCCCCTACACACATGTTTTAAGACATACAGAATACAAAAATACTTTGCTTTGAATAATAATTTGTGTCTCGTGTGGTTTTTGCACAAAAAAAGTTCAACTACCTTATTAAAACCCTTGAAATGACATCTATTCCCTCTCCCTCATAAAAAAATACAGAATCTATGAATATGCAAATATTGTGCATTTCAAAAGTTGAACTGCTGGACACAAGATGTCTCCTACTGCACTATGAATTCTCAGTGTTTGTGCACTGGAGGCTTCAAGTTTCCACATCACACTTGCATAAGTTGCATACTGGACCATGATTGGCTTCAAACTAGTTGTGATGTCACAAATAATGCTCTTAGATACAGAATTTAAACTATACGTCAACAGGATACACATTACATGAATATGAAAACAGCCTAGTGTCAAACTCTGTACATACATCATTCTGCATTCTCAAACATTAAGCAAAACACATTTTTGAGTGGATGGGGCTTTAATGACTGAATTTGTCTCTTCTGTCCACATGGACTGTGTTATATTTTTGTCAGCCACCAAGTCACCACTGGTTTGTCTAGAGTGGAAGAGACAGGTTACACAACATCATAATTTATTTGAAACATGAATTTCCATTAGCCTTCATTGCATATTTTCTTTATCAATATGCCAACCAGGTTTTTCACCTCAGCTAAGTAATATTTAGTTATTAAGTTTCAGTCATAGATCCTCATCAGGCATCAAACTCATGACCATTGTCAGACAAAAAAACGTTTGATTTTCAATAACCTTAGTGCTGTCAGTGTGCAGGAATTCAAATTTTCTCCTGCATCTTTCTACAAACAAGAAAACCAACAGAATCTGACCTGAATCAATATCAAATCATGATGTTATCTATATACAAGTGGTTTGCAAGGTAGTGAGACACACCTATCTGGGTAAGAAGTTTTGATATTCAGTACTGGTAACTGCTACTTTATACTACTAGTGGTATTTACATACCCTTCTTCTATAATTATACAACTCATGTTGTAAATAAATAAAGGCAACTAAGTTAAATAAATAGTTTGTAATTTTGGTAAATACAGTCATTCTCCAGTTAAATGAAATTGAGAGCATTTCCCAAAATGTCAAACTATTCCTTTAACACTACACAGGTGACTATAAGATCCCTGTCAGACTGCAGACAGAAAAGACTCTATGTGTGACTGTATGTGTGTGTGTGTGTGTGTGTGTCCACTAAATTTGCTCTGCAGTGGAGTGAAAAACCTCAGATGGACCCATATTAGAACTTGCCTGTTTGATGGACCATTATGAGCTATGCGTATGCATGTACACACACACACACACACACACACACACATACATACATGCACACGCACACACACACACACACACACACACACACACACACACACACACACACAAAGCTGAATACATCAACATTGCATTCTTAGAGCACTCTCCTCCACAGAGCAAACTCTATTAGCAGGCGCCCTCCCTCAGGGCTGACACTGACTTCTCCTATCAGACTCTACTGTCCTCAAGAGGACACACACATGTGCACACACACACACCACACACACACACACACACATACACACACACATACATTCCCATGGGCGTGAAAAACAGACACACATGGTTCAAGCAGGCCTATGTGTGCATGTGCGTCAGAAGGAGAGAGATTGAGAAAAAAAAAGACTAAGCACAGAAAAAAAGACAAAAATAGGCAGAGAAGACTTTTCAGCCAGTCACACAGTACAGATTATTTCTCATATATGTTTCATACGGTGAAATCGGTGCAAGCATTTCTGACAGTTCATGCTCTTTGACTGAGATGCCAGTCCCAGTGTGATGCTATAAAATGAGTGCGTCACTTCTGATTTCAGTTATACCAACTAAAACCACACAGGATTTGTGTGTTCATGTGTGCGAGAGGCAGAGATAGAAGGAATGAATGAGAGAAAATGAGAATTTTTCAGACTTAAATTGCATATATCCTTATACACATCAATTTTCTTTATTTAGACTCTATTCTTGACAGTATTTCATATATATGTTAGCCACACTAGGTTAAATTACTCCTGCTCCTACTTCTTGTTAGGTGAATGTTATCTGGATGACAATGTTCAATAAATTACTATCAAATCAATTGTAATTCATGGTCTTGGTAATGTTACAGTTTCCAAGATGATGTTATTCCTTTTTGCTGCAGGAACAGCAGCCCTCTTCCAGGTTTGTGCTACAAAACCGTTCCTCAGATTTTCTGCCAAATCCAGCCAGATGGCACCTGATGTAAAATGCAGCATGGAGGCTGCTAATCCTCTTGGCAGTGGTCTTGTTTATTGATGGTAATTAAAACAACATCTCAAAGTTAATGTGGAAATGATTTATTGATCTTAAAGACCTGCACACAATCCCTTTGACCAGATATAACATCTGAGATGCATCCAACAGTGAGTAGCTGAGTGGGAAAGGAATGAATTTCATAGAAGGTACAATACAGATACATATAAAGTACTTACTGACAAATGTAGTCTTCTTCTGTCCATTTGTCCTTTTGAGGAAACAATTGGTGTGTCCGGGGGTCAGTGGTGTATGGACCATCCTCATCAACACCTACATACTGTCTAATTACAGCAATCTTGCAAGTTAATTGCATGTCACAGTACGCCATATGTGTCTAATAAAATATTGGTCAAAATCTGTGTGAACTGTAGTGTTACAACATAAATCAAAGAAAAAAATATATGCAAGCAGCTGTAACTTGGGTCACCAAAACTCTAAATTGGTTAGTGGTGGACTGTCTTACAGTTCCTGTCAAAGGGTTTTTTGGGGGGGAGTTAAAAAAGTTCTAATTGTTTTCATTTGTCCGAATAAAGCCATTTTTTAAATTTATGACAGGGCTCCTGTCATCCACTTCCTACACTGGAATGAATGAAATCTGTTCCCTTTCATTAAACCAACAATGCATTAAGTTCTGTGTTGTGTATTGGATAGTGTACTGATAATTTTTAAAAAATTTTTTATTTGATTTATTGATTGGGACAGTATGCAGTTTTAAACATTAAAGATGCACTGTACTGGAGTTAGCTTGAAGCTAATTTGCATCCGTAGTCCCCCACGATCAAAACATACAACAGCACAATGACAAACAGTACAAAGCAAAAAAGAAACCAAAAAAACAAAATACAACCCCCCCCCAAAAAAACCCCAAAACAAAAAAACAAACAAACAAAAAAACCAAAACAAAACAAACAACCCCCCCCCCCCCCAAAAAAAACCCCAAAACAAAAAAAACACTGTAACTATTATATATTAGATGATAGATTTATCAGGTATACAGACAATGATGAATATAAAAAGCACCATTGTAATCACAGGAACATTTAACTGAACATTAATCTTATCCATAAATAATCCCAGAAAACATCCCAACTGGTAAATGAGATGTGAGTCTCTATGCTGAATTGACAAAAACATTAATTTATAGTGTTAGCTAAACTGGATTGTGGTTTCAAGGCCAACAAATTTAACGACTCCTGTGTTCTTTCAGGATGAGCTGCTGCAGGATTTGGTATAAATTTCATAAAGGATCCTCTCTTGTTATCCCTTTATTGAGCCTCAGTCCCTGGATCCTTGTCTTCAAATTTTATTATAATCCTGTCATTCTGTCTTTCAGGCCGACCCTTGCGCAACCCATCGCCTCTCTCATCACCACCATGATCTTCAGGATGTTCAGGAGATTCAGCTCAGAGTTCATCTTCCACCTGCTGGCTCCACTCCTTTATTCATGTAGATGGAAATCAATTGTAAAAGTCTTTCTTTGCTGCTAACCTCATGTTTATTTAAAATTGATCTCTCCTCATTGAACTTTACATTTTTGTTTCAGTCTGTTTTCTTTAGATTAATTCCTGGTTCCTTTCTTTGAGAATTCTTCTGACTTGTTCCTTAACCCAGGCAGATGTTTTTTCAATGCTTTTTATCTCCTTGTGAGTGCCAGCATCACCTGGATGTAGTATGGGGCAACAGAAAATTACAATGTAGACCACTGATTTTGTAATAATATTTATGTGTGTTGTAAAACCTATGGAATGAGACACTCTCTGTCAGCAGCATCCCATTTACTTGAATTAATCAAGCCACTGGGAACTAATTAAGCATTAGGCTACTCTTTTATTCCCCATACACATATTTTTTTATGTGAGCAAACACTTGTGAACACACTTGTTTACAATACTGCTTCAGCAAATCCTTAGTCTATCACAATCTCACTTATTATGTCCTGTATAGAAGCCAATACATATGACAGGAAAAGAAATTTCCACTCACTGTCTCATTATTTTGATTAACCCAAAGTATTTTTATTATTAACCATGCTAGCTGTGTGACTAGGGACAGCAATGTTGCCCGTCAGTCAAACACTTTCTTCCTGAAAACAAACCATTTTTAAAATATTTGTATGAAACTAATACTCATAAAAAAAACACTACTTGTGCTTTGCCATATAATATATTTGTATTCAGGCACATCCCTACTCTGTTCATTGGTAAATGAAGTGTCAGCAGGGATCATTAGGAGGAAGCCTTGGCTTGAGGACATTTGGTCCTGAGGGCTTCCCATGGCAGATGTGTGAGTTGTGGCCCTGTGCTGATTTAATGCCTTCATGATCTCAGATTTGACAGTACTTGGTACAAATTGGCAGAGAAGAATTTCAACCATCCAGGAGTATCCACAACAGTCACCTTCAGTTGTTGTTTACCCATGACTCTGGTTTCTTTCACACATTCTTCTGTTCTTCCACTCATTTCAGGGATGCCCAGGATGGCACAGCCTACACTAGTTTTTGCTACAAAAACCCAGCCCAACAAGATGATGGTTAACTCTGATAAGGATGTTTCTGGAAAAAAGATTATCTTAGTCTTAGACACATCAAAGAAGTGAAATTCAAATGGTTACACAGATTTGGCAGAAAAGGCTCTGCTGTTTGAGATGACAATAAGGTCCTTGTAATTAATAGAAGGAATAATTTGTATAGTATCTAGTGACTGAAAGTTGTTCTTTTCTTTTTTCACCATTAAAGGGGTATTTTAGGGAGTTTTTCCCTATTCGAATCGAGGGTCTAAGGACAGAGGATGTTGCATTGCTGTACAGATAAATACAAATAATAGATAAATACAAATAAGATTGACTTGACTATTACCTGATAAAGGTGTGGCCAGCATTACATGAAAAAATAATCCCAGCAATACAATCTTTGTTGGTCAATGGTAATTGTTAGGTTGAAGGGGATACTGGGAAGGATATATGTCTTATATTATATATACAGTATAAAATAATTAGCAGTATTCCACAATATGTTGTCTGTATGTAGTACAAGTCCATGTCAGAAATGTACATGGTCAGAAATGTAAAAAAAACTTTTACCAACCTGCCTCGTTCTCTTGTGTTTTCTTCTCCTTGATTCTTATTTGTCTTCTGATTTCTGCCCTCTTTTCCACTTCATCTCTCCTTTTGTGAATTTTCCACAGTACATTCTCTTCATTTTCAAAATGTTTTCCTTCATTCCTCTCCACTAGTGTCTGAACCTTGTCCAGAAGCCTTTGACTTAGAGGTTCATTGGTGCTGTCAAATACCTATCTTTGACCACATCTCCTCAGGAGTTGTGCCAAGCCATCTCCTTCACCAGCAATGTACTCTTCAATGTGTGTACTGCTGAGCCAGTCCACGCAGGTAAAGAATACAACAGTGTGGTTCCACACAGTTTTTCCATAAAGCTCTAAGTGTGCCTCTACCACAGCACAGGCATGTGTGAATGGTAAGTCAACCTCAACTAGCGCAATAAAAGCATAGTTTGCAGCATATGACACTGAGTACAAGTTCCTCCTTCACAAGTTCTGCTATATCACACAGTTGTTAACGCCTCAGCCACACAGGAGCTTTCACCAGCTGGATTACCTTCCCATCCACCTGCCCTGTATGTGTCACACTATGAGCAGTTCCTCCTAAGATTATGTTTGCAACAGAGTCAATGCCATACCTCTGTGATCCAATGAGAATGAGTCTCAGATCTGGGGTAATATCTATGAAGAGGCAAAGTACAATTACAGCCATATTTCTAGATACCACAGAATGATCAGAAATTCCTTCACTCAGCCAACATGCATATTATAGGTTGTTCTCACCACAGGACATTTCTTATTCATCTGTTCCTTTGCACTGCTGTCTTGTTCAGTGTACTTTGCGGTGTAAAAATGAACCTGGAAATGTTTCTTATGATCAGACTTGCGTGTAACCAGTGCAACCGGTTTTGTTAGGGAATGTATGTCTCAATCAATCAATAACTGACAGCGTGCTCTCAGTTATCCATTTTATTTGGTCATTCAGGCACAGTCTTGTGTTCAGTTTTACTGTGTTCAGCACTGTGAGGTTTATTTTTCTACCAAGGTTTCTATACTATATATTAAGTTTATCAGGAACAAAAAAAAAGTTTCGGCACTTGTTCTTGAATTGGGCCACTGTAAGTACAGGCAAGTTAGATTTCTGTCTAAGTGACAGACTGTCTCAGACAGTGTTCAGTACCCGCAACTTTCAATTGAATGTAATGTTATACTGCAATTATTGTAAGTGGCAGAAAAAGTAGTTCAGTAAATATATGAATATATAAAAGACAAAAATATGCAGCTGTGTAAGGAACAATATGTGGTCTATTTCAGTCTGACAGCTGCTAAATAAGAAACTTAACTTTCTGCCAGTGCCTCCAAAGTCCTTTGTCCATACCTGGACTATCCAGAGACAAGCAGGTATCAGGTAATCAGTAATGTTTTTGGGAAGTAATTTAAGTGAATATCATTTGTACTGTAAAATTAAAAAAGTCTTATGCCCAATTTGTGTGCATAAATACTGTATTTGCATACTGTGTTGGCTGCTGGTTTATAGTATAGGCACAGAATCAGTCGGTCTGTTGGTAAGGCCACCACTTTGGTCCGGACTGAATTATTTCAACCAATATGGGATGGGATGCCATTAAATTTGATAGTCAGATATTCAAAATTCCAAGGGAATGAATCTTAATGACTATTCTCTCTTTGTGTTTAAACGGAAAGTGTCGTCCTGCTTAGCTGCGGTGGAAGGATAGTAACAAAAAAGGAATTTGACACTAAAAAGACTTTGAAAGCTATTGACTTGATTTGACTACTTTGGACGGCTGAAGTCTCATATTATCTTCAAATAAACTTTAAAATCCCCTTTTAACGCAGAAGGAGGACTGTAGATTTTGTCCTTCATCACTCACATTGACAGTGCATTATGAAGGGATCTCTTAATGGTCAGTATGAACAGGAGGAATGATTATAGCAAGCCAAAACATGCCAGTGTTCATTTGGGCTCCTGATTATTGTTTTAGCATGGACTTAAAAAATTGTGAACCCTTCCTTTAAGATGCTATCAGTGAGTTCAAATTAAAAAAAAAAAAAGCATATACATATGTTGGGCTTCTTGGTATTGTCTGCACTACATTTCACAGAAGAGTGATGTCAACTCTGTCAGATGTCTTTCAGATAATGCTTGTAGTGCATTGCAGCACACACAGCAGTGCATACACAGTTTAAAGGGTGTTTGTGTAAAAATTAGTCTTCATGTAAATCTGGTAGATTTGAATTAAAGTTCTGCAAAATTAATATATTTCCTCTATGTACTGAATTCTCATCTCAAAGGTTTAATCAATTCAATCTGAATGTTCCTTCCATCTTTAGAAAGTTGATAGGCATGTAAAAGGGTTGATGGTTGAGTAAGTCCTTATTAAGTATGAGTCACACAGTCACATTCCTCCACTTTTATTCCAGCTTTCCATAAAAGTGTGATTACATACCTGACGCACTGGGCCTGGTTTCCCGCTATAGAAACCGTTGCTGTGGTGACTGAGTGTGTCCTTTGAGTGGATGAAGGTCCTGTGGTGAGAAACAGTGATGTGCTGCTCTGGTTCAAGGTTACTTTCTGTTCCCTTAGAGAAACCTGCCACACAGCTGAACGCAGAACAGAGTTTTCTGAGCCTTGTGGAGATGCTGTAGGTCTATATCAATGACTCATACTGTACATGATAGGAGAAGACAATTTGATAACCCCAGCCTGCTCTCACACACTCAACGCGCTAACACTGATGATAGCTGGCTACTGTCGATGGTATATAGCCCTGTTTCCTCTACAGTCACCATCTGTGAGGTAATGCATTAGTGCTTCAAAAATTTGAGCAAGGCTTCCGTTTGGATTTTGCCAAAGAGATTATTCCACATCATTAATTTAATGGTAGATGCAGATATTGAATGGAGGGATTTTTGTGACTCTCCTATTGCTGAGATATTAATATGTCAAAGGATCACTCCACTAATTTTACGCTTCAAGTTCACTTGTCATGAGGAATACTACTCGGCCTGTGAGCTGCAGTTGTATCATGTGGCTCTGGAGACAGCACTCTTGATGATTTCATCAGGGGTTATTGTTTGGAATTAAGACTACACATTTTCAAAAGACAGATTAAAGCAATACTAAGAGTCTAAAACCATGCTAGTGACTCTGTGAGGCTGTACTTAAATAATACAAACGTCACAATGACAATGCTAGCATTTTGGCATATTGTTTAAGGTGTTAGCTTGCAAATGTTTGCTAATTATATTAGACTGATGGGAATGTCATTAATTCTGCAGTCATAAAACAAAGTCTTGAACAAATTAAAAGTTTGACCTGATGAAGGTGTTCGGGGAGAACACCAACTTTAGTGACATAACGCTAATGACATCATCAGAGTCATCAGGAGTTGACAAAATTCCTTCAGAGTCACAATTAAGTCATTTGCACAGCATTGTCTGTAAAACTGAGAAAACCTTGCAGGAGATCATAGCCCGGTTACCATCCATGGTCATGACATTAGACAGGTCGTTTCTTATAAATAGGTAGGGCTCCACATACTGTTGACAATGTCTTTGCATGTTGCAAATGTCTGTGCACATATAGTGCCTCCATTTCTAGGAATACTATTCTCATTTTTTTGAGCTAACATTAAGTCCATCCTGTGTAACAGTTATTTGGCAGACCAGTAGGACTTTATTGGACCTTTTGTTGAACTGTGAGTATAAGTTACTGAATTCTTTGTCAAGTCTGAGAAAATAAATCTGACGAGGACATGGTGATGCCCTCAGGGTTATCTCAACCTCATCTGTCACAGGTACAGGATTCCCTTATGCAAGCATGTTACACACATTAATTTAACCCAATATGTATGTTTTATAACTCTTGTAATTTTAACAGTTTACATGTTTTTGTGAATAGTGTTATTTCAATTTAGGCCAGTGTTTCTGTGGATTTTTAAAAATTTATATTTAAATATTTTTAAGTGTCTAACATGTTTGTGCTTGAAATTCCTTCAAGCCAAGACCATTTCCTCTTTTGGGAGACAATAGAAAGTAGTACTCCCTATGACTAGCAAACTCATCTTCATGTGTTAAATTGTTGGAGTGCCTCTTTCATTTAGAACATTACTCATGTGATTTAATTACAGACATGTTTGTTTTGGCCTCTTTTTTAGCCCTCTTTATATACAGTGCAAGCGTACTTCACAACTGATCCAATGTCACATATTGATTGACTTGCCCAAAAAGCTTCATACATGAGATTGCTAGGACATGAGATTGAATGTACTTGACTGAACAAATGATGTGATTCAGCATGTGACAAGTTTCTTAGCCATACCTACAGCCCCATCTAGTGTTGAATATGTGGCACCACACTCCAGGTGAGCCAGATAGTGCAGGAATTAATCAGTTTCTGTAAATATATTTCTTCTGATCATTTTGTTGACTTGAGAACTCCACAGCTCCTCTCTTTTCTAGTTGGGTTCTTTTTGTCTTGGGTGACAGATGGTTGTTTTTGTAAAAACAAGTTAAACCAGGAAGGAGAAGCAGATAATGATCACATTTCTGTGTCATGGGAGACATGCCTTTGGCCAATTAGGTTACTTGTAGTTTTGGCAGGGAGCCCCTTTAAGGTTGACCTGTCGTGAACACTCTGTTCAACAGAGATACAGGAAGGAACAGCTTGCACAAACACATGCAAACAAAGATAAAATTGTCAACAATTTATTATTTGCTTAAGGCAAGGACAGATGTGTATCAACAAGTTTTATGATTTACAGCAGATATGTTGGGAAAATAAAACATAATCAGACAACAAAAACATCATCACCAGTATGTAAAAAGGAAGACAGGCTGCTGGTAAATACCCTGGCAGATTCACAACATTCCTGAAACCAGCTTCTATCATGCAACAGAAGCATCCAAGGATGTCTGTCTGCTAGCAACCTACAATACAATATGTCTCTTTGTTTTACTGCAGAGAGGTATAATACAGAATTTGTAAGTGCAATACATGTTAAAAGTACCAATGATTGTGCTACATTATATTTGGATTTCTAATAAACAAGGAAACAGTAAAGACACTATAGAGGAACCACAGTGATTGTATGACAAGTATTGATTATATAACCCAGGTACTGGGTTAGACTGATGGCGTCTGCTGACTTCAGGCAGCAGAGATCCAGATCTCATTGTGGTGAGTAAGAGAAAAATAGGAATCATACCCAGCACCAGAGTAAGTGTTGGGATCAAAGGTTTTCCCAGCTTTAGCCAAGGCGTCACGGAGAAACTTTGCGTTGTCTTGGCCTTTCGTAATGCTTGGAAATCCACCAAATACCCTTTTATATGAAACAATGAAAGAACAAAATGATTAACAGTTAGTTTCAGATTACAACAAATACTTTGTCAAAGTCATTCTATCTGTTCTTCTGTGTGACTCTAGTCTTTGTTTGTCTTCTCTCGTTTTCTACATCCAAACTCTTTTTTTTTTTTTAATCTGTTTTGTCTTATTACTTTTTGGTAGTTTGTGAACTGTTTTCAAATATAACAGTGTTTAATGAAACCCCATTTGGGTCTCCAGGAGAACACTGAGTTGAAAGATGAAAGTAGCTGCTGCTCACCTGACATAGACAGTGGCTTCAGGTCTGCTTTGCAGTGTGACTAACTCATCAGTGTTTTCAGGCTTTGTTGTACCAGGAGGAACGAACCAAGACATCGTCAAAGCAGAGCCATCTTCACCCTCTTTGACGGTGATCAGCCCAGGCCAGGTGTCAGCACTGATCTCATAACCTGGAGGAGACAAACATGGTACAAGATGGTAAGATCTTTACATAGACAATTTTGTGTCACTGCAGTAATCCAAGCAAGTTTCAAGAGAATGTGGTTGATCTTGTTGTCAACAGTTACAAAACTTTAAGAAGCTTAAACATTTCTTGAATGTAAAACTTGTACGAATATTCCATGAAGGTGAAACCTTCACACATTTAAACACTTCTGGAAGGTATAAATGTTACAAATTTAAACCTTTCTGGAATGTAAAACTTGAACAAATGTAAACATTTCTTTAATGTAACATTTGTAGAAATTCTAATATTTCTTGAAGGTAAAGCTTCTACTAATTTAAATATTTCTAGAATTTAAAACTTGTACAAAATTAAACATTTCTTGAGTGTAAAACTGAATGTAAGACTTTATTTCAGTGGCTTGTTATTCCTTTCTCCACCATTTTGTTCTCCTGTCAGTAATATATGTCATCCATTGATGAGATTGTCATTACTTGAGTTACAAGAACAAGTGAAACAGAAACTGTTTAGAAACAGAAACTGTTGTTTGCCTTTGGTGTGTCTCACAATCTCATACAGTAGATAATTAATTACTATGCAGTGACATTTCACACCTGATGTTTTGATCTTCACATATATGTTGTAACAGGAATTTGTTCATTAATGATCAACATTATAAAACTGTTATTCAAGTGATATCCCAGTTTCACCTGTCAAACAACAGCACATTGCTAATATCCTGTTCAAATTATCCCCTAGCATCACAAAACTTAACTACCGTGTGATTGAAGCAGTTGGTTTCATACCTGCTTTCTGCTGTTTCTGGCAGTAATCCTTCAGCCTTGAATGTGCAGCCATTACATCACGATCGTCACTGCTTTCTACCTTGGTGGTAATCCAGTCAGTGGCAACATACAAACGCTCCTCAAAATCCTGTAGACAACAGCAACATCAAACAGTTTTTATAAATACACTCTAAAAAAGACCAGACCAACAGTGTGTGTGTGTGTGTGTGTGTGTGTGTGTGTGTGTGTGTGAGAACTGTTGAAACCTACCTGGTTTGCCTCAACCACTGTGAATTGAGGGCATTTTTGCTGATGGCAAAAGTCTGGAGCCGTCCAACTCTGTCCTTTGCATGAGGACACCAGGACAAGAGTTACGAGCATGAACAGCGGCTGTTCCATCCTTCTGGAATCCTCAGAGTAACACCACAGATGCAGCTGCTGCCACAAGAACTGAATGATAATGTCACATTTCAAGTTACCAGTTTGTCAGGTCACACAGACACTCCCACATTGTTCTTCCTCTTGGAAGGCAGACAGAGAACTTTATCACAGCCACAAGTCACGAAGCTTCACATGCAGTTCTTTGATATCTTCTTGATATGATTAACTGCCACCCCTATGGTGAAAAAATTAAATCAATGATGTTTTGCATGTGTTTTTATCTGAGTGATTTCTTGATTTCATGCACATGTTTCAGGTCTGTGAGGACTGGAACTTGTTGCACCATCTGCTGGCTGTTAAGTGTTCAGTGAGGAGTCTTGGGTTGTCACAGCCTCAGCAGGCATTCAAAGTGGTGACATCTTGGCCATGCTTACTTTAAGTAAGATCAAGGCCAATATGATACAAGAGTAGGCACATGTGCACACAGTACTACAGGAAGAAGTGAACCAGACATGCTGTATGTGTTATCTATCTTTTGTTTGTTTCATCAGTTCACAACATATCACTGCATTTAGGTATTAACTGACAGCAGGATTATAGTTTTACAAATTTCAACAACTTTATTTATGCTTAATTCTGACCTTTAATTTCATAATTTTTTAACATTATTATTATTGTTATTGTTATTATACCCTTCTTTAAATGTTAATTAAAGTTTTACTTTGTCTAACATCATGCTTATTTGGAGTGTGTCAGTATTAGCTGCTCTATGTGCATATTGGCAGAGAGCTGGCTTCGGATGTGCACAGTGGAGACCAGTGTATTGATGATATATTAATAGATGATTAAGGCCAATTAATGATAATGGTGCACAGTCACAATTAGGAAATTGGCAAAAAAGAACAGCTGAAAAGAGAAACTGTTCATGTTTATTTCAGATTCAGGATTTTTGTTTTTATTTACCATGTCTTGTTAACCATACTAGCAGTGCACCTTTGGGGATTGCAAAGTTGGTCGATGTCAGTTGATTGGCTGCTGGTTTTTGTTCCAGAGTGAAATGTCAAATGACAAATATTTGTTGATTTGCAGTGGAGTTTGGTACATAGACTCATGTTTCCCACAGGATGAATTGTAATAACTTTTTATCAAGTGGCATCATCAATTTACACCATTTTTCAAATTTTCACATGTCAAATACTTTTTTTAGTAGCCTACAGTTTATGCCCAAATACCAACAAAACTGCAAAACATCCCCATTAACTGCAGCGCTGTTTAGTGATAATTAACAAATGTTAGCATTCTTTAACAGGCTATACTAAGATTATGACCATGGTATACTGTATATATTACCCATCAGCACATTAACACTGTCATTCTGAGCCAGTTGGCATGATGAAATTAGCATTTAGCTTAAAACACAGCTTTTACTAATTCCAGGCTACTGAGCTGCAGCATGGCTGTAGACTCTTACTTACTTAATCTTGTTAATTAAAAAGCTTCGTGTATGATTTTATTTCACCTTACTGAAGATTTTTCAGTCTTAGTTTTAGCTCCAGTTCACTGAAACATCCTTGAAGGTCTGGGAAGTGACAGTGACTGACAGTAACTGCTTGTCAAGTTGACCTATTATGCTTTTCCTTATTTTCAGTCATATCTATAATGTTACAATGTCAGATGTTCATGTTGAAAGTGGCCAATGTATCAAATAATGAAGTAAACATTTGAAGAAGTAATCCCTGTGAGATGTTGTTGTGTCAACTGTTTTTTAGCACCGATAACGAAGCCCTGCTAATTCAGTGAGGAGCACGTTTCACTTCCTGTAAATTCTTTACAATAAATGTGTCCCGTTATTTAGTCATTGAAAAGCTTTTAATTTGGAGCAGTAAAGCAGGAAATGTTGGGTTTGCATCGGCTTCTGGAAAGCTGACCAATCAGAACAGAGTGGGCTAATCAGGAAGCAGGCCTAAAAGAGACAGGAGCTAAGACTGCCTGTTAAGAGACAGAGGCTGAACTGAGGGGCTGCATAAAGTGCCAGTATAAGATAAATAAGTTCAAAAAATTTTTGAACTATGAATCATGCAAAGCTCCTTTAGTAGAGTCCCAGAATAAAAATATAGCACTGGGAATGAGCACAATAGTCCCCTTTAATGTTAGGCAAAGTAATTATCTTTTAAACTCCAATATGCTGATAAAGGCAATCCCTCTGTGGTGTATGCTAAGTGGCCCCTGATCTAATGCTGCATTCATGTCATATCTTAGTTAATTACCAGTTTCCAACTTTGTCAGCATCCAAGTTTTAAGTCCCCCTCCACTCAAAAATGTGTTTTTCTTCTTGTTGTCGTAGAGTATTTTTGATGTCTTAATGCATGTCTAGAGGGGATTTTTAAAGAAACCTCCAATATTAAAAGAAATGGTCCCTATGAAAACTGTTTATAGAATGGTCTGTGGAAAATAGAAAAGTTTTTCAATGCCATGAGACAAAGTAATGACACATATCTCTACTACTTTCAGACTGCACTGTACAGTATGTTCTAAATCATATAGTAGTACATAAAGATACTGTATGTTATTATCTTGTTTTTCAGTGTTTTTATCTGGAGAAGGATTGCTCATAATGGTCATTTCATTATTTTATTTGAGCAGTGGTGCTTTGTTCTTTCTTGTCCTTTAATGTTATAGTTTCACACAGTTGTGAAACACACACACACACACACACACACACACACACACACACACACACACACAAACACACAGGTAAGGATTCAATTTATGATTGTAGTTTGTGATACACCACAAACTGTGTTTCTGATATTTATTCTTATATCAATAAAATATTACAAACCAAGTGTATGTTTGTGAACTGGCAAACAAAGTGTGTGATTTATTTTCAGTTTCTACCTGTTTATGACTACATTTAGCATATAGTTGCTATTTCATATTGCACTTGCAGAAAGAGTGCTTTCTAATTCGATGTCTTCAGCTTTATAACATTGTTTTCTGCACTGTTTTCACATTCATATGCATAATTATTGTACACATTACAATTCTAACTGACTCCAGCAGTCTTTAGAGACACTGGTGTGTTTTAAAGGTGCAATAAGTAATATCAATAAATAATAAGTGTAATGTGTGTATGATGGAAGGAGACCTGAACCAAGTTTAACTGATTTTACATGATCTCTGGTTACTGGTAAGATTTTACAAACAAAACATCAACAAATAAAATAAAACTACCTAACTGTATTTAATATATCTCCTCTCAGATCAGTTGCAACATTTAAATGCTGCTTACATGTTGATTTACATAGTAATATATGCTCTAAAAGGGACTGTTCTGCATATGAGTTCTTATACTTTTCATACTTTAAGTCCATTATGATGATAATATTTTGTACTTTTACTTACGTAAGATTTCAAATGAAGGACTTTTTTTTGTTGGCCTAATGGAGCCTTTTTGCAGGCTGGTACTGATAGTTTTACTTAAGTAAAAGATCTGAATAGGCCAACGTCTTCTAAAAGAGGGGAGAGTTCACATCACCCAAAATGGATCCTTTTCACAGCAGACATTTTGTCAAAGCAGGAAAAGCACAGGTGTAAATAATAACAGTAACAATGGCTCCATTCCATTAAATGTCCCAGGATGCCATGTCAATGAGTGAGCATGCTCAGCAGCGCCCTGGAAGTGACTCATCTAAATGGAATGCAGCCATCATTAATTATATTAATTCGACTTGTGCTTTTCATGCTCTGACAAGCCAAAATGTCTGCTGTGAAAAAGGGTCTATAGCAGGTGAACTTTACAACTTTTTTTCCCCACAAAAGTAGAAAATTGTCTTTGGGCCATCCAACAGTTCATTCAAACATTAAAACACACACACACACACACCACATACAAACAACACTGACAGTATGAATACTCCAGATAATAAAATACAATACACTAAATCTAAAAAAACACCTCACAGAATTGAGCATGACACTTGCCTGTGGGATAAAAGACTACACAGAGCGTTCCTTCCCAGTCTCTGTTCCTAAACAGCCCTTAACTGGCTTTATGGCCTTCTGATTAATTCACTGGCTGCATTGATGAGACTCGTCAGCTAACTTCTGTATTTATTGTTCATGGGCCCATTTCACAAGCGAGTACTGTTTACACACTGATCGCAAATGGTGTCAGCGTCTTGTTTCCCAAGTGATCAACAATGATGTGATCAGCAATGACACAGTGCATGTTCATGCATGGTTTGCAAGTATGGTGTTTCTTTTCATTAGTTGAATGTGTCAACATGAAGAAGAGAGAAAATTATCTCATGTTGCATGTTGCAGCATGTAAGTTGCAACTTTGGTGAGATGGGCCCCAGTTTACCATACCATGCAGTGCTATTATACAACAAAGCACTATCAATAAGAGATTTATAGACTCCCTGTAAAACTTACTGGCTTACATTCAAACTACTTGTTTTATGAAAAAACATAATCCATTAACAGAGAGATAATGTTCCTATAAAGTTGTCTACAGTTTCCACTGGTGGACTATTGATTATGATGGGCTGGTGTCCTGTTTAGAGCACATCATCAGTTCTTTTGTTTTACTGAGTGCAGCTCCAGTGTGAGGAGGGCAGTCACATGGTTCAGATACACCAACTCTCATCAGCTGCATACAAAAAGCCAGCAAGGGCCATATCATCTGTATATTTGTATAAATCAGTTTTTGTCATGTGTCATAATTTCATTGATACCTAGTTATGAGTTTTGTATATTCATAGGTTTCGTATTTTTCAATGAGGGAGATGGAATCATTTGTAATTTTATGAATTTTAACGAGGTAATTGAACTTTTGAAGGTAAAAAAACATATCAGACAGAAATTAATAGTCAAAGAAGAGTATTTTTACATGTCTTAAAACATGTCTGGAGGAGATCTTTAAACTTTTCTTGTTATTATGTTATTATCACCTTGAGCAATAAGCTGTGCAGTAGTGTCCTGATACCTTACAGCCACAGCAGATGGCGCAACAACACAAAGACGTGTCAGGAGAGGGAGCGGGTGAAGGAGCGAGAGACAGAGAATCTGTTCTCCACACTCACGCACCTTATCATCCTGGCTCTCCGGGTATGCACCTGCAACCTCCCCTTCCAGTCCTCCTCCTCCTCCTCCTCCTCCTGCTGTCCTCCACCCCGGCGGTCGGACAGCGGTAGTGCGCACAGAGCAGCGGGAGTGCGCAAGACGGCCGGCATGCACCTGGAGAGAAACCGCCCCGCCAAGCCGGCCAAGGGCTCAGCCGGAGACACAGCAGCATGCAGACTGATGCTCTAACAGTAGGGATATAGCAGCAGGGCACCGGGTGGATATCGGAGCTGCAGCATGGGCGTGGGAGAGAGGCACAGCCTAAATGAAAGCGATGTAATTCCACGGACATGAGAAGGTTGGGTGGGGGGGAACCTGAGCAGCGTTTGGATAAGTGTTGTCCCTGTATTTGAAGGTTTGCTTTAGTGTCTTGTTCTCTGAAATTCACCACACACAGTACTTTTATTCAGCCTTCACTGGAGTTTAAAAGGATGGAGAAAGGCGCACCGCATCAGCCGCAGTTCTCCAAAAGCGCAGAGAGTCCGGCGGACGACATCTCCAAAATACCCGACGAGGAGCTGCTGAAGTGGGGCAAAGAGGAGCTGGTGCGGCGGCTGCGGAGGGCAGAGGCGGAGAAGAGGAGCGTCATAGTGGAGCACGGCAATCTGATGCGGGAGGTGAACCGGAGGCTCCAGCAGCACCTGAACGAGATACGGAGTTTGAAGGTGAGATGGGTGGGGGACCCCGGGGAGCCGGGATCTACCAGGGGCCCTGAGGTTTTAGGCTACACTAACGTTTAGGCTGTAATGAACTGTGTGATGTTCAGGATTTGATAGACAGAAAGCCTTCTCACCAAAATTACAGGTTCTCAGTTAAGGTCAAAATGGTCGCCAAATAAGTAAATAAATATTAAATAAATAAACCTGTTGCATATGAAAGACAGAATGATGCATGCAACTGTAAATTACTTTGCAATACCCTTACTGAATATAAAATGTGATTTGGATGAAATGGCCATGCCCTGTCTTATTAAAAATGTGATTTTTTTCGCCCTATTTTGTCCAAACATAAATGAATGTTTATTGATGTAGTCACCAGATCGATTTGGACTGACGAAAAATCAATTATGTCAAGAGTCTTCTCAGTTCTGTGACAGTGTCAAGAAACTGCAACTAGCCGTTATTTTCATGAGGTTACTTTCTTGATTAACTGAGTTTTTTTTAAATTTTTTTATAAATTGTCAGAAAAGGGGACATTTTGGCAGGTCTCGTTTTGTCCAACCAATAGTCCAAATCCCAAAAATATTCAATTCACGATCATATTAAGAAAAGCAGCAGATCATCATATTCGAGGAAGCTGGCAACAGTGAATGTTCAGCAAGTTCAACTCAAACGACTAATATCACTTAATCATTTGAGTCAATATTCTTTAGATCAACTATTGATTAATAGATTTCAGCTCTACAAGAAACACGTCACACACGCAGCTGCATGATGGGAATATTTTTCCTCTCATTCACCACAATGATCAGTCACAGCCAGCATGTACGTGTAATCCCTCACTGTGCTGCTTTGTGTGCATTCTAATGTAAACCAGGACGTGAACCAGAAACTACAGGAGGACAACCAGGAGCTGCGGGACCTGTGCTGCTTCCTGGATGATGACCGGCAGAAGGGGAAGCGAGTGTCGCGTGAGTGGCAGCGTCTGGGCCGCTACAGTGCAGGCCTGATGAGGAAGGAGGTGGCCATCTACCTGCAGAAGCTGAAGGAGTTGGAGCAGCGGCAGGTGGAGGTCATCCGGGAGAACTTGGAGCTGAAGGAGGTGTGCCTCATGCTGGAGGAGGAGAGGGCTGTGGCTGTAGCCGGAGGAGGAGGGGGAGGGGGAGGAGGAGGTGGTGTGGGTGGGCACGGAGGCCCCGGCTGCAGGAGCTCCATCGACAGTCAGAGCAGCCTGTCTCAGCTGGGGGGAGGTGTCCCGGCACCCGGCCTGCTGCGGGACGTCGGGGATGGGAGCAGCACCTCCAGTGCAGGGAGCACAGATAGCCCCGACAACCCCCACCACAAACCCCCTCCCCTGGGCTCCAATGCCAGCCCTGGATCTGGATTGAGATGTGTTTCCTCGGACCACCCCCACAAACCGGGAGACGTGTATGAATCCACAGGCAGGAGGCACAGCTCCACCCCAGAGTACCACACCTTCCCCCAGTCCTGCCGCCCCCGCGGGGGGTCCCTCACCAACCTGGACCCTCGCGGCCTCCGAGGACACAGCCCGGAGAAACACAGCAAGTCCCCCACCAGGCTACCATGTGACTCCCACCCCAAACCCTGCAGCTCTGACCTACTGGCCCAGAAACAGCTATTCATTTCAGGGCAAGCATCACCAGGCTGTGGGAAGGGCTCGGTCAAGTCCAGCCCAGAGCTGAGTCAGAGATCGGTTAACTCGGCGGGGGCAGGCTGTGGGAGTCCCGAGGCCAAGCATGCAGTGATGGGCACGCCTGAGCATTTGAGGAAAGGGCGGGTGATCGTGGGGAGTCCAGAGTCTATACGGCACCACCACCACCACTATCATCACAGCCCTGGGGTGGAGCACGGCAAGGGGAGGTATAGCAGTGTCTCTTCTGGCAGGGACGGGGCTCAGAGGAGGGCAGCAGGAGAGGAGATGGCCCCCCAGAGTCTGTACAACGGTAGGCACAGGGTAACTCTTATGTTGTATTTCAAATCATAACACATTCATGACCCACAAATAAGAACATTGTTAAATTTACAGAAGGTTACACCAGAATACTAGTTTATCTGGCTTTGAAAATGATAGATATGAGATGTTTACACATTTATAATACAGGGATTTTATTCTTCATGACAGTTGGGAAAATGTACCTCAAATTAAAGGCTTTTTATATTTAAGGAAAATTCCAATATTTTCCAACCCAGGTCTTATTCTCACAATTGTGGCTATTATGACTATGGATCATGCTAACTTTAAAGCCCCCCCCCACTCAAAAATGTGTTTACTTCACTTGGATGATTGAGTTTCACTGTGCAGAATGATGTATTTGCAGAGTTTCAGACTAGAAGACTGTGTTGTCATTAATGTGCTGAAAGTGGAATGTTTCTTTGTGCTCATTAAAAATCTGAGTTTAAGGGGTAGGCCTATGTGCAGGATTTGTGACAGCACAACTAGTTTGGAAGCTATTGTGCTCCAGTATGCAAGTTACACCAGTGTGATGTAGAAAATTGCAGCCTCCAGTGCACATTGTACAACCATATTAGACACATATAATTATTCAAAGCAGAGTATTCTTTATATGCCTTATAACATGTCCGGGGATCCTTAACTTACTTATCTTTAACTTTCTACCACCTCTGTTGTAGAGACTTATAAAGTGTGATTAAGGAAAACAACAGATATCGTGGCAAGCAGTGTGAAGCACTTGACATTTTCTAAGTAAACTTGAATTTTTACATAAATAATTTCAAATGCTTGTCTTGTTCAACCAAAAGTAAACACAGGAAGTAGCCTCTTGGATTAGCATTTGTAGCTAACTTCTAGTTACTGTGTTTACTTTCTTTAACAAAGAAAGTAGCAAAGTTAGTGTGACCCATTAGTCGGCTACAATAGCTAGTCCAGGGGGTATTTCACTTCGTTTATGTGAATTACCTTAAAAGACAATAACTTAAATAAATCTTATTTGTTACTACCACTCTAGCACAAATGCTAAATTGACAGTGACCCCTAGCGTCACACATGCACTAAACAAATAGGCATACACAGATGAATAGGCAGCTAGTTTGGTTAGCTGGCGAGTAGCCCTGGCAGTCTATACCCATGCCATGCTACAATAGCTTATTCAGGTGGATAATTCAGTGTAAATCAGTGTTTACTTTTAGTCACAGAGAAAAGTGTTTGAAATAATGACCATATAAAGAAATCTGTCATAAGCTGACCTCGGCTCGGGCTGAAAGTAGAAAAAAAACGTTGTGTTGAGAGCAGCCTGAAGCTGGTGCTTTTGCTTGCAGGGATTACTTCTACATACATTTACCTCATTAACTGACACATTGGCCACGTTTAATATGAACATCTGACATTGTAAAATTATATATATGACTTAAAATAAGAAAAAGCATAATAATTCCCCTTTAAAATTTTAATTAGATGTTTGTTCTGTATGTCATAAAATGAGAGTTATGCAGGCTTTCAGTTCAAAACTTCAGAGTAGTCCATTAATATCATTTAATCTTTATGCTAGTTGTTTTGATATGTGAAAGGAACATTCTGGTTTATTTCAACCTGACATATTTCCCATCCATGCTAACAGGTTAGCCGGCAAGTTGCCGTGGATGTAGATCCCTATGCAGTTGGCCGTGAATGCTGTTCCAGGCGGCTAAGTTAGCTTTGAGTTAGCTTTCAGTCTGACTCAGAGACAGTGTTTGAAATGATTCATGTAGAAATTATGCTTATTTGGAAAGTTGTAGGGGGCTCAGCAGCTTGCTCTGACATATGATGTTTTGTGCAAGTCTCCGTTTCCCGAATTTCTATCACGAAGCTCACCCATAGTATAAACCACAGAGTCACAATGGCTACAATTATAAGAAACATGCCAGGTTGACATAAACCAGAATTTTCCTTTAATGTGATACTTGGGTCTTTCATTCACTGATTTGGAACCAGATGCCACTGAGGCCATTGCTATGCTATTGTAAACATATACTGTAAGCTGTTTTTGGGTAGCTGTGAAAATATGTGTAATGAATGTTTATTCAGGAATGATAATTTCTATATACATTTCTTTATCTACTTTCGCATACAATCCTGAATTTAGTAAATGCACATACAGTAAAGCTACACTTACACCTTCATCCATCAAACTCTCTGGTTTTGATTTAGGCTGTTAGTGTTGAGCTGCAGTTGTGGATGACCTTGGTTTAATAAAGGAAGGGAAACACAAAGTCAGGTTCATTCACACAAAGTCTCAAGATCTCAACTAAGCTTAGACCCAGTTTAGGAGTGAAATTTATGATCACATATTCAAAAGTACATGCAATATTGGAAAGAGAGTGTGAGAGGTGTACTCATCTGTGTGTGTTTGTGAGCAGGGGAACATGGGTGATGCAAGTCTCCAGGGTTACATAGGTGAGCTAGAGTAGTGTTCAAAGCAAAGGTGAAAGCACAGCGAGCAGGTTACAGTCGACATGCGGGTAGATAACACACATGAAGCGTGTGTATTTGTGTGTGTGTGTGTGTGTGTGTGTGTGTGAGCTGTCCACTCATTTTAATTAGTTCACATTTGACAGTTGCTCAAGATTTTTTCCTACATGCACCCTTTAAAAGGCTCCAATATGACAGCGAAATACACATTTTGTGTTTTGAAATGGCAGAAAGGGTGTGAAATAAATACATTTGTGTGGCTTTTAAGCCTGACTTAATTTTGCTGCCATTAAATATTCTAAAGCGCTCCCTTGTGCTGTTTGTGCTATGTTTTTTTTTTGTTTCATTTACTTTGAGCGTGACGAGCATGACTGAATTAATGTGTTGTGTCCGGGGACACTGTGGAGGGTAAAACTGCCTCAACTCACTTTAATCATCTTTTGAAATGCGGAAAAGAATTTAATTGAGTGCTGTTTTTTGGGGCTGCGATCACACAGGAGACTTGCTTAAAACAGGCTGTTAGTATATCAGGTGTTTAGGAGGAGCAGGTTCTGTGCATTTCTTCGTTCATGCCTTCTTTTGTGATTATTGGCTGTTTGTATGTAATACTTTTTGCAGTATGCAGAGCGGAGAGGGACTATCATACTGCAGAGCTCCAGAACCCTGCGTAAGGGAAATCTAGCGTGCATTCATTACACGAGTTCAACATACAGCAACCAGCTGCAGACTGAGGCATTGTGCATCCACGTAGCAGGAAGATATAATTGAGGTTTTTCACTAAATTTAGTACTGTGATGTACAGATGGATGACAAAAGAAAAAACTATAAATGGCTCTATTTTTATGCAGGTGCTCAGCAAGAATCGCAGCTGTGTGCCAGCAAACTGGCATTTTTACTGCCAATGAGTGGTGTACCGTAACTGACAGTGTATGTAGCAAATTAAGGATTAAACAGGCAACCTGTTTTGTTTTCAGACTGTCAGTAGTAATTTCTTATGTAGGACAGTCAAATCGCATCCATCACATCTTCCTGACTGACTTCCTGCTTTGACCTACTGTACTTACTAGAGATGTCCTGAGCTGATCCTCAGGACCTGTATCAGGGCAGATCTGGACATATTTTAAAGAATCAGTATCGGCTTAAATAAAGGTGATTAAATCCAGATCATTTCATTAATTTACTGTGGTTTGTCCACCTCAGCCTGATAATTTTGCAGCACTGCTTTGCTTTACAACAACCTACAAGCAGGATTTTGCTGATATGTGAGCAAATTATTTAAACACAAGATTGACTCTGAATTCTGACATCCTGGTTGGCAAAATACACAGATTCACCAAACACTCTCTCTTTTTCATTGGCATAGAGTTCCGATGTACAAAACATTAAGCTATCAACTTCTCTTTTTTAGCTGTCGCTGACCATCGCTTCCTCCGGTTAAAATGACAAATGTCAACATTGACTATTGTTGGTGTTAATTCTGTGACTAACTTGATGGGTTTGTGTGCTCTTTGCTGCTGATGTCTGTACTCAACCAAATATCATTTGTCGGGAAAGAAGCTCCACTCTGTTACTCGACTGATCAATTGCAAGTGTTTCTGTAGTTCCAATGACTCCAACAGAGTGATACATCCTCTCTCTAGACATTTGTGTCACATAAATTTCAGGAGTGTTGTAAGATATATAAAAAATTCTCTTGGACTAATATACCATTATCTCATTAAAAACCTTAAAATTCCATCTATTCCCTCTCCATCATTGAAAAATCCCAAATCTATAAATATGCAAATATTGTTCATTTCAAAAGTTCAATTGCTGGACACAAGATATTTCCAACCCTAACCCTTCACTGTAAGCTCCATTCTCAGTGTTTGTGCACTGGAGGCTTCAAGTTTCCACATAACACTTGTGTGGATTGAATATTGGACCAAGACTGGCTTCCAAACAGTGAGCACAGAGAAACTTTCCACTTTCAGCAGTGGAATGTGAAAACAAACTCTGCACATATATCATTCTGCACAGTGAAGCTGATAATCTGAAACAGCAACAGTTAGCTGGGAGGAAATGTTGGAATTCAGGAATGCTATTGGGTGGCAAACTGAACAGGGCATTTTTAACTAGTTTGCAGTATGTTGAATGATGTAACGCTCTTTGCACCTTTGAAAATCTTTGTAACCACTAACACTCACAGCTGCACATGGAGGTTACAGTTGAGCCCAATTGTCTGTATTACTGAAACTTGAGCGTGTCGGAGCTGTACTGTGGAAGTCCAGCAGCCGTAATGATTTCTATAGTGCTGAGTGGAAGCGCTCTATATTACAGCTGAGGCCATGGGAAATAGCTTTGTACCTTACTGTAGGTGGACGCAGGATCCCTGACTCAGCTATCACCAGGAAACAATAGCAGCTGGATGTACTGTACGGTAAACTGAGATGATGCATTTACTTTTTATGCATTTTACTACCAGGTGATACATGCTTTAAGTAGTTGCTGTTAAGAGTTAAAAGTGGAGTAAATCCCAGCTCTCCTCACTTTTTCTGGTTGGTAGCGCTCAGAGGGATTCTTGCAAGAAAACACTGTGCAGTTCAGTGAAAAATAGATTCGTTTGACGCCCTGCTGACATGGAGCACAGTTTAAATTGTGATGTTCAGACACTGGATGTCACATGGAGCTGAAATTTTTGGATGCAGAGGACGAAATTAGCATCTTCTGGAACACTGTGGGTGGCAGTAACATGGAAGTTCATTGAATTTAATAAGATGTGTCACCTGCCACAACTTATCTCCAGTGAGTCCAAATATGATGAGTTTTATCATTAAAATGAAGCAGGAATATTTAGATAGAAGAGATGATGGATCCAAGCAGTTTGCTGTAGCTGAGCGTTTGGTGAGAGTCTACATATTAACACATCTGCTTCTTTCTTTTGTTGAATAGAAAACCCATCTCAATCAATCTTTTTTTTTTCTTCCTGACACTGCCATTTCCCCTCCTCCTCCTCTTCTTCTCCACCCTGGTGGAAAATAAGGGTTTATTAGAGCATAAAAATCTTGGTCAGAAAGTGAGCTTTTCCTGTCTGATACTAAAAGAAGCAACAGGTTCCACCCAAGCTGAACACTCTCCTCACTTCTGTCAGTCTTGTTTTGTCGTTCACCTTGGGCTGCAACTAACGATTATTTTCATTATTGATAAATCTGTTGTGATTTTCTCAATTACTTGATTAGTCGTTTGGTCTTTAAAAAGTCAGAAAATGGTGAAAAACCATTTCCCAAAGCTCAAGATGCAACCTCAAATGTCGTCTTTTACTCTGACAAACAGTGCACAACCCAATTATATTCAGTTCACCATCAAAGAAGACCAAAGAAACCAGAAAATATTCACATTTGAGAAGTTGGTTCAAGAGAATTTTTTTTCTTGATGACTCAATGACTCAAAACGATTAATCGATTGTCAAAATAGTTGGTGATTAATTTTAAACTAGTCGATCGACTAATCGTTGCAGCTCTACTTTCACCCGTCACTTATATAAGACAGGGGAGGGAACAACATGACTTTTAAGATCAGTTGCAACCAGACTGATCAATTGAGCTCTAGAATGAGCAAGTGTTCATCAGCAGCAGGTAATGAGATCAGGAAGTATATCTTCCAGTAGCAAGCTGTTCCACTTCTTAATATTGAGTGATGTAGTAGATATCAAAGGGGCTAGATTGTGGATAGTAAGTGAATCATTAGTCGGTGTGTTTACACCTACAAAGGTTACTTGGAGAAATCAAGAAATTGGACAATGTGTTAAGATGCAGTGCAGTGAATTTAGAATTTAGAAGCAACTTTATGTGAGTTTTAAATGTTCTGCTCGATGTTAGTTGATAGAAAATAAATCGGCAGAAGTCATTTTAAAGTAAATAATTCAAAGATACTCTTGTTTAGGTTCTGAAATGTGAAAATTGGTTTCACAATCTGCTTTCCCTTGTCGTAAAATTGTAGTTAATTAAATATTTTGGGGTTTTTGACTGTTATCTTAAAAGTAAGATATTTGATGACATCATCTTCGGCTCTAGTTAGTTATGATAGGCATTTTGTACTGTACTGATGATCAAATGATTAATCAAGAAAATAATCAGCTGTGATAATTAGCTTCAGCCCTAAATTTCTGTCGACCTTTGAATTAAATGATTAAAAATACAAAGCTGTATCGCTAAGTGTAATATGTCTCGTTTCATCCTGCTCCACTGGTATCACAGGGAAACTTTCCCTGTTTGAGGCCTTTGAAATGGACATACTTGTTGTGGATCACATGTAAAAACCCAGTGATACGTACATCACCAAGGAATTGTCTTTCTCCAGGAGAAATGTATCTGGGAAATCAGGTTTTTCTAACCTCCTAACCTCTGCCCTGTTTCCCAAAAGCATCTTAAGGTTGAGATGATTGTAGCCCATACAGTTACAATGGGACTAAGATCATCTCAGCCTCAAGATGCTCTGATATAACACTGTTGTCACTGTTTAATATTCGAGAACAAAGTGACACAGGTCTGAGCAGAGACAAACTTTTACTGAAACATGTTTATGAAGACCGGTGTAAATGCTGAAGGAGTTCTGAGGGAATGTCCTGAGTTGAGATGAGAGCATCTGCAGGAGGCAGCTGCACCAAAACATCTGGACTGGCAAGCATCGCCACAGGAGACGTGTCAAGGAACAGAGAGATTTGGATTTAACCAGCTATGATCAGACTTCACTGAGCTGCTGGAGAAACATTTTACTTGCAGTCTGACTTACAGCATGCAGTGATCTCAGCTGGGTGGGGGGCTTTTAGCTAGGCATTTATGGAGGCTAATTAATTTTATAGTGAATTGCTATAACCTGAATGGCTGTTTGTGCTATTTTGTTCTGGTGCCAGCAGCTGCACCTGCAAGTGTTTATTAGGTATGGATAAACTACATGGCAAAAAATAGGCCAGCATATTTAGCTTTTTCATCCCAGCCAATATATACAATATATAAAGCTATATATACACCATATATAGTAGTGATGCATGATATTGGATTTTTTGCTGATATCCGATATGTCGTTATTTCCAACTCATTGTGGCCGATTGCCGATACCAATATATGCACATATTTTTTTCCAGCTATGCATGCAATCATAGATTGTAGTAAATATGATCAAGAAAGATAATATATGAAGGAGGAACTTAGGAAGACTGGAGTTCAGGAGCTCAGCATTAAAACTTTAATGAACCTGCCAAGTTGGTGGAGCAGTAGAGTTTTCTTTGAGTTTATTAGACAGACAGGATTAATGTGTTGGATTTAATCTCTGGTTCCCACTCCGGAGCTGAAGGTGGCGGTCATGCACCTAATATGCTGGTTGCCAACTGCCGTCATAAACCAAAAAGAAGAAGCTTTTTCCAAACAGAGTGGTACATCCTGTCAGCCGAAGTGCTTCCTATCTGTGCAGCTGAACTTAGCAGCTCCTCGATGGACTGTATCTCCCTGACGGTCCCGGGGTTTCCTCCGCAGGTTCCACTTCACTCAAGCTGCCCGTCAGACCTGCTTCTTCCCACTTTAACCTGAATAAAAAACCGGGGCTCGGTGCTCCGGTTGGATCCACATGGAGAGCCGGGGTTAACGTTAGCTGGGAGGCTAGCTGACTGTGCTTCCCTCAGGCCGTGCTGCAGCTAACGCTCCGCTAGCCTCTCAGCTAGTCTGACGGGCAGCTGAGTGACCGGTAGGGTGTCAAAGTCCGTTGAGGGAAGCACAGTCAGGCGGCGTTGGAGAAGGCGACATATCGGTCTCTCATAATTGGCAGAATTCGCCAATGCCAATATTTCATTTTAGAGCTTTTATTGGCTGATACCGATGACGTGCCGATAATATCGTGCATCCCTAATATATAGCTCTCAAGCTACATGGTATATGTCTTTATTTACATGAGCACACCTTCATGTGAGTTGGTGCCTATCCTCAGTATGCAATTAGTTGGAAAAAAAATGATGTAACTCACCTACAGTAGCTGTCTATAAGCGGCCGTGACTGTCAGGAGACCAGATGTAATGCTTGAAAGCAGGTGTGATGATGGGCGGCCCCGTCATGACAGACACATGCTGAGTCGGGCGCCTCAATCTTCCACGACTCAGGCAACCCAAGACACGGATAGAAATAAAAGCACTCTGATTTTCTGAATTTTTTGATTTTTGGATTTCTATTCTTTTTTCCAACAGTCCATAAATGCAAAATTAAAAATAAACCATTGCAAAATCTTAATTATATGTTGATCTGAGGAACGAAAAATACAAACTCAGCTAAGGTAGCGATGTTGAATGTATAAGCAGGTGTTTTGTGGGGACTCATGACCTCAGTATTTAAACTCCTGACTGAGGTTCTGATGTAAACACACTGACTTTGGATGTGGGATTGTTGGTCAGATGAAACAACCAATTTAACAATGTCACCTTGGGTTCTAGGAGCTTGTGATGAATATTTTTACAATGTTGTGACATTTGATGGATGAAACGATTAATCTGTTAATCAAAAAATGAATTACAAGATGAATCGATAATGAAAACAATCATTAGTCGCAGCTCTTCCTTTGCTTCTTTAATCTGCTCTGTAAATGACTGAATTCTCTCTGTAGCTCATTCTCGCTGTCTCTCTCTGCAGTCGCTAGCTTTCCCCTGCTCCTCCCTCATCCCACCTCATCTTCTGCCTTGCCTTCATCTGTCTCCTCCACCTCTCATTCATTTCACTTCCATTTGCTTCCTGCTAACATCTGTCTACTCCGCATCTCTGGACCGTCTCCAGCAGCATGTAATACCTTTTCTTTACGGCTCTCCATCTCATGTTGCTGTCCTGCTCACAGCCAGTGTAAATCTTCATTAAGCTTCCTCCATCAAGGGCCAGCACCTTTACAAATTGAGGTCATTAACTTCAATGGGCTCTCTGCACTGCAGCCTTAGTGCACTAAATAATTGAAAAGGCCCTGGGTGATTTTCCCCTTTTATATCAGGACTGGTATCAATACATGCTGTTTCTAAAACTAATGTGACCCTCAGGCTGTCTGCTGGAGTTTAACTGGGCTTGACTTTAACTGTGAGCTTTCATGAGATACCTGTGCATCATGAGATACGATACATGTATATACAGCATAACACTGCAGAATGAGAGCTCCTGTACACAGCAGTCTGTTGTATGTAGTCAACAATTTCAAGAAGTGCTGTGGCTGCTGTGTTTTCATGCCAACTGGGAACCATCACACAGTCAGAAGTACCGTCATCAGCAAACGAAGGACAGACCTGCGGAACACAACAGGGCTTTGTGGTGGTTCTGTTGTGGTGGTGACACTTTGGACTAGTGCAGGATGATTTATCAAAGTTTTTTCATTAATTGAAACTTTTGTTTTTGATCAATGTGTAAAATGTCTGCATTGTGAAAACCGAGTCATTAAAAACTGCACGAAAGCTTTATTTTTAGTCAAAACGTTTCATAGATGACAGCTGGTTACACTATTTGTCTAGAGGCTCAACAGTGCTCGCTCTGCCATAAATTCTACTTATAAGAAGCTTATACATTTTCAGTTTTTGTTGACATTGTCAGAAAGGTGATAATTCTACTTTATGTTTATTATTGAGGAGGTAGTGGGTGGTGGTGCTGTACTGGAGTGCTTTATATTGAAAAGTGATCCTAATATTTCGCCTCCCTCATGTATACTGTTGAAGGAGTGAACACATGTCATGTGGTGTCATGTCATGTGCGAAACCATGACCTGAAGCATATTTTTATGCTTCAAACAGGATGAGTTCAGGTACAGTGTTGTGTAGGTGGCCAACATAAAATCACTGTATTATGCGCATAAAACAGAAGAAAATAGATTTGAAGCATGAAAATATGCTTCAGGTCATGGTTATGCACATGTAGAGCGTGTGACATGTGAGCAGTTATGTGGGCTGTGACAGCTGTATTGATTAAAATAGAAGTGTATCTGTTCAGTCCTACATTTCCCATAATGCAACTGATAGTGTCTCGTTATTTGATGCTCCCTATCTGGTAAACCTGCACACCTTTCAAACTCCACACCTCCAGTTTGTAACACAGACTTTCTGTTATAAATTTTTAGTCTGCAAGCCTCCAGGTGAGATGACATCACTATGACATCATCATGTTTTTTTTTCATGTTCGACAAAGCTCCTCCAGAGCCTCAGAAGATATACGAAAGTTTCTACTTGCATGACTCGTAAACTGATCATGTGTTTTGCAGCAGCGTTCACTCAGAAGCATAACTTTTTTTTTTTTACTATTAGTTTTTCTCCTCTTTGTGGTGAAGCTGCTCTGTTGAGCCCAGCTGGCGTTGCTGCCAGCCCTTGGTGCATATGTGCTGAATCAGATGGGAAGAATTAGTTTGCAAAACTCATTAGGCTCTGCACACAGCCAAGAACCCAAAGCAGGCTCCAGTACCAGATAAAGTCTTTGTTCTGGCATAAGAGGAGAACAGAAGATTCTGTGCGCTTCATTAGGAGCCCAACATCTCACCTGATTGAAACACGCAGGGCAGAGTCAGTGACATACAGCACATTACATATGTATACAAGCTTATGTAAACATAAATGCATGCAAACCCTTCGGAAATGCACACAAGGAGGCATGCACATGAGAAAGCTTTGTCACACGCAAGCACACTCACATGCAATATAGACACACTCCTGGTGTACTCATCAGCAGCATGTGCACACACACTTGGACACACACATGTTCACGTTGGTTCCTCAGGGGGAAAGCACCGTACCAATGTCCAGGGTGCTCATTAGATGGGTGAGGATGTGATAGGTTGTGACTCGTCTCTGTGACTGCTCCTCTCGTGCCAGGCGAGTTCAGCCTGGGAAGTGACTCGACTCTGTCTGCTGCTGTTAGGCTCATTTCAGTATCATCATTTCTCCGTCGCCGCTGTGAGATGGTGATCACACGTCTCTAAAGAGTGAGCAGTTGTTTTAAGACTGGTGAGTGTGAGGATATTAAATAGAGTGAGGTGTTACCTGCGTTTATATTCTGTTCAGAGACTCTGTATACAATAAGTGAAATGCAGTTTTCTTGGACACTAATTAACCTGACTGACATGTTTTTTGGGTAAGAAATCACATCTGTTCTTTGCTGAGTCATAACTCAGTTCGGCTGGAGTGCACAGGGGTCATACAAATGTTACTGGAGTCAGCACAATTCACTCTTTCCAGTGGTAATGTCTCCAATCCAGATAAACATCCACAAATTACAAAAAGCTCCTTTTTAAATTAAGAACTTTCCTCGTAATCATCACATTTAGACATTCTCTCAGTATCAAGACTGGTTAATTGTTGTCTAGACATTAATGGTTGTGCAAACTGAAACTGCTTGTAGTTAATGCAGCATGGTTTTCCATGGTGCAGATTTATTGACGTTAAGAAATTTGCTTAAAAAAGTGCAGCTCAGATACAACTCACAGCTAACTCACTACAAGTGTACCAATATATATGCATGCTAATCAGACTTAAACTTTACAAATGCAGAAAAATATTTTTCCTACAATTTAATGTTGATGCACTGCATTGTGGGAGAACAGTATGCATCATTAACACACTCAGAAATCAACCGTATTTAGTAGCATGCTGTCTGGCTTGAGTACACTTCATTTTCTCACATGTCCAGTGTGAACACACTACAAACTCTAAACCTGCTTAGAATTAGTGTGTAGCATGGATTTGGGACATGTTGATTGACTGACTCCATGGTGACATTACACTTCATGGTTCACTCCACACATTATGGGAACTGTAGTTCCAAAATTTGAACATGTTTATCCCAGAAATGAGAAAAACAATGAGTGACAAAACCCATGAAAATGAGCTTGTTTTACAGCATGAATAAATTGATTTGACATCATGTCCCTCTCTCATTTTATTGGCCAATAACTACCTAATCAGTTCCTGGAAAGAACTATGTAATTTGATGCTAATTAAAGGAAAAAAAACACGATAATTTACTTGATAGAAAAGCTATGTAAATAGTAATTTAGGGGAAACTTTCTTATATGTTTAAATATATGCTTTCCTGCATGTTGTTTTTTGTTGTAATGTTACAGTGTGTTTTGCTATTTTTTTGCACTGACTAAAATACTCTGTAGGTTACACTAGCAATTAATTTAAAATAATCAACTGGAAGTGTAACAACTGAACATTCTTTGTTGTACCAAGTTCCAGCAAACATCTTCAAAATTATTAGGGAATTATTCTGAAATTATAGACTTATAACATAGAGAATTACACATGGTTCTTATATTCCTGAAACACTGATATTCTTAACTAAGACATGCAGTGCTACTGAATGTGTAAGAAAAAGACAGTCATTTTAGTATCTTACTGGAAATGAATTCTGCATCTGTAACATCTGTAAGCACAACAGCAGCTCTATAAACAGCCATAATGCTTCTATAACAGGCAGAGATGGTCATCAGTATTCTGTTGGGTTCTGCTGTCTCACCCTCAGTCTGCCAGTCAGTTAACTCTGATGTGTAAATGGACAGAATCATTCTCCATTCATGGTTTCCTATTAGCATGGAAGATATGACACACAACATGCCCTCATGCCTGTTCAGGTTTTGTGATTTCATGCCCCCCCCTCTCTCTCTCTGTGTGTGTCATAGAGCTGAAGGGCTCCATGCATGTAACAAGCTTGTGCTGTTCAGATAAGCCCATTTAGTCAGTGCTGTTCTAATTGAATTTGTCTGCTCCAGACTGAAATGGTTGTGATTTGTGTGTGTGTGTGTGTGTGTGTGTGTGTTTCTGTGTGTCAGTGCATAATGTGAACTTCAGCTGCTTTGGTGTCAAACTGGAATGTAATTTGTGCCCTCCAGAGATTGAAGGAGGGCTGGAGCTGGCTCTGTCTACCCGCTGACATTTTCCATCCACCACATCCATCCTGCACTCACTCATCCTTCCTCCTCCTGTCATTTCCTTTTCTATAAATCATCTCCCTTTCCACATTTTTCAATAGTTCTTTATATGAAGTTCTATCTTCTTTCTTGGTGCCTTTATCCATCACTTTGGCAGTGCATTTAAACCCCACATTCTTGCCCAAAAAAGAAAAGAAAAAAACACATAATATATAATCAGTTACATCAGTGGCCCAAGTGCAGCCAAAGAGCTCTCCGAGTGTCACTCTAGTTAGCTCAAGCACCTCTCTGCTGTGACCTCAGAACAATAAAGAACCCTAATCCTGCACACAGAGGAGGCTCCAGAGTCAGCAATTTATTATGTACCTCTACACTCTGAAGCGCAGTCACACTCAATAGCTTCAATAAATACTGTCTTTGTGAGGCTTTATAATGTTTGGCAGCTAGATGTATCAGCTATGTGTAAGAACAAACCTAGCATTAGTATGAGCTGCAGCAGTTAGTCAATAACTAATAGTTGTAACTATTTTGATACTTGATTAATCATTAATCATTCTTTGATTCCAGCACCTCAAATGTGAACATCTCCTGTTTTTCTGATCATATATGACAGTAAATGAAATATCTTTAGGTTAGTCAGACAAAACAAGCAGATTGAATACATCACTGTGAGCTCTTAGATATTGTGAATGCCACTACTTTTTAACATTTCATTGAATAAATGATTAATGGAGGGATTGATCGGCATATTATTCAGTAATGGCAATAATCGTCAGCTGCAGCCCTAGTTTGAACATATTAAAGTCGTCATCCTTCAACTTAAAAAACAGGTTGCACCATACAAGTTAGTTGCAACATGAAGTTAAGATAAATATAAAGATTTACACTGATAGTCATTGTCTGTTACAGATTACATCCCCTTACAATTATGATGTCACTGACATACACACTCAGTATTGTGCATGACAGTTACTTGGATAAGACAAGGTGATTTCATGCTGCGTTCACATGACATGGGAACTGTCACCACCTGATTGCTCGTGACAGAAACTTGTAACTGATTTGTGATGGAAGTTTTCCAGAAGGTTGTTATTTACTCTATATTAATGTGTGACACACACAGCTCTCCTCACATTAGTAAAAACAGTTAGTTAGAAGTCTCAAACAAAAGCAACTGAAATAATCTTTAAAATCACTGAATTATTAATGAGACATTGTAACATATGTTAGCATCAGTCTAATGAACAGGAGGTGTCTTAACTAGTCAGTTTCAAAACATCTCTAATGCACTAGATGCATCACTTTCTGCAACAATGTTTTGATCATGAAGTTGTAGCACAAGTATGGTGAACAAATTAGCAAGTTTAGTATGAAAGTGTTGACTTTACACTCAAACCTAAGACCAAACTTTCATTTTGCTGGCAATAGGCTGCAGGTTCTCTTAAATTGAACACTAAATCCACCTTTTTATTATTCTATATACATATATGTTCTATATATATATAACAGAAATCAACTGTAAGCATATAGAGTTTGTGTGTAGAGTTTTTGAAGGTCATTGAGAGATTTAGAGCATTTAGAGCATGCAACAGTAGTAATACTAAGCTTGTATTTTACAGTGTTGGGTCAGTGTCATAGTGTTTGGGTCCTACCACTCCTTTACATCCACTATTGTGTTACTCTCTGCTGCCTTTGCTGCATCTAATGAAGCCTCTCTGAGCTATGTTTGCACTTAAATGTTTATGTTTTAATCATTAATTTAAATGTTTAAATCAGTCTCCTCAATCAAAATTTCTACTATACATGTAGATGTCTGGTTCTTCATTTCCTGACATTACTATTAGTAGCAGTAGCTAGCAGTAGTAGTATAGATTTTAAGGAATTTAAATTTTTTATACTTGCTTTGAACCAGTAAATGTAGTTTTATCTTCTCTTTTTTTGCCTTCCACTCTTTCTCATATTTTTTGAGTATGAGTAGTTGCTACTACATCAGTCCCATCTTTCTTTGTCTAGCTCACCTCCCTTTGATGGCTCTGTTTTATTGCCATCATTACAGTCTCCCAGAAACTGCAATAAGTTTCTCAGAAGTCCAGATTTCTGTGACCATGTGTTTGCAAGGTTGCGCTTATGAAAGCCCACTTCTTGGAAGCATTATGTTAATTTTTTTTTCTTTTTTGCTCTTTCTGCCTCTTTGCTCCTGGGTTGTTTCCTACAAATGCTGTGCAGCAGTATTCAGCATCTACCCATTAGCCTCGGTGAGGAGGTAAAGTAGGGTCACCAAAAGGTAATGATTTATAGGAATGTTGGTTATTGCATTACATCCTTGCCTATCTAAAATTCCAGCAAATGGCTTAGAGGATTTGTGGCTCTTACATCACACCCAGACAGTATCAGTTTGACAGCTGATTTAGGAAATGAGAAAGTCCTCTTTTGTCGTCATTCATCTGCTAATGGAGCTGCAGTTATACAGGCTCAGTTCTCTTCAAAGGGCTATCATTTTTACCTTTTATACTGAGTGTAAGTCCCACAGAAATAAACTGGTTCTATTCACATTTGCACATTTTCACTGACGTTAGCACCACATCGGCTTGAGAGGACACACACTCTGTGCACAGTTTCAAAATGACCTTCCTCGATTAAATCCTGGCTGTGTGTGTGTGTGTGTGTGTGTGTGTGTGTGTGTGTGTGTGTGTGTGTGTGTGTGTGTGGAAAGAAGGTGTGTGTGGCACATGTGGGCATTGAGTGCATGCATTCTCAGTGTGCTGCTGTACATTTACAAGGGTCAGGTATGGTGTTTACTGCAACAGATGGCCTGCATGCATGTTTATGTGTGTGTGTCTGTGTATGACAGTCTTTGTGTGTTTCTATTTGTGTGTGTGTGTATAACTGTACATCAGTGCCCTCGGAGCAACTGAAAACACAGCAGTTTTTGTTGGGCTCAGCTGGCCTGAGCTCACATTACTGTGTATAGGCAGAAAGTATCTTCATGGCGAACTCAAAGCACACACACACACACACACACACACACACACACACACACACACACAGTCAGTCATTTAGTTTCTGTCAAGGGAGCACATAATACATTACACTGCTGCTGCTATTAATAAACATAAGCATCACACCTCTGGATACCTGCAGCTTTTGGGCTGTCACTGAAATAAACCTGAGCACAAACATACTCAGAGATGCTTTGACCATTTGAACCACTTAAGCAGATTTTGCTTTACTTTGTCTGGTACTTGAAATGTCACATGTGACATTTTCACATCACTAAGTGATTTCCATATTAAGTCGGAGATATTAGTGTTATTACCACAGACAGTTGGACAGCCTGTCCAGGTTCTACATTCTGCTGGATGGCTTTACTGTACTAAACAGGGAGAGGGCACTTCCAATGCAAACTGACTTTTTAAGCTTTAAGGGTCAGTTCACCCAAATCACAAATGTTTTCTCAGCAAAAGGGGGGATTTATAGTTGTGTTTGAAAGGGTTACAGCATAGCTTTAGAGCCTACACTAAAGCTGACCTCCTTAAAGATGTGTCTACATGTCAGGGCTACAGAGATAACACGTGGCAAATGTGACAAACCTTCCCATCATTACTGTATATCACAAAGTGAATGAAAGCGTAATATGGCTTGATTGCCATTTTGTAAGTAGTGTTATCAGCAAATGAAATGAGATGCTGAACTATGAATCAAACCCCACAGCATAGGTATCTCTAGTGGCATTTATCCATACGGATAGTTATAGTCTTATATGTTCCATTCAGTGGAAGTGAAGTGAACTTTATGCTCCTGACAGCACAGCAGCAATCTCTTTCCAGAAACAGTGTCCTAGTTACTTTAGATCAGTGGTTACCAAACCTTTTTAAACCATAGCACCCTTTCTTAGGTTTTTTTTTTTATGGCAATCTCCCATACTCAGCCCACCCACACAACACACATACAGGTTCAAAGATTTCAGCTAAAAATGATATGATGATAAGATGTTTTTAAACATACAAACACAGCTCATATGAGACTGACAACTGAACAAAACTGTGGCACCTTTGGCCTAAAGAAACCTAAAGAAACATCCTCGACTACATGTGAAGGTTGAGTTGTCAAGAGAGGACTGAATACCATTATTCAGTCCACTCAATTACAGTACATCATATCACAGTATGCAGTGGAAGTAGTGCTGCTGCTGTTTATCTTAAAGATGCGAATACAGGATAACATGTTCAGGTGTGCTTTGTTTCATGTGTTCTGTCTGAATATTACTGTTGCATTGGAACTGAGAAAATGCCAAGCAACATTTCTGAAACAAGACGCTCCATATTCCTTTCTCATTAGTGCCTATCCTTACCAAGACACTGACACTGAGGCACTTTTTTTCTTTTCACCGCAGCCTTGCACAACAGCCTTCGTCTCTCAAACAGGCATTCTGTTGTTTATATGCTCAACATTTTTCTCACTGCATAACTACATGTAGACATGTAATGTATTTATAATTGAGATTAACATGGTTTCAAAATAATGGAAACAAAGCTGCATAGAAATTAGTTCTATAGTATTTCAGGGTCCCTGGTGCCTGAAATAAAATTCCTTAAATAAATAATTATTACCAGTATAATGACTCTGGGGCTGACCTTCCTCCCTTGATGCATTCCTGTCTCGATGGGGTCAAGACCTGTATGATGATGAACTCATCAATAAGGCTTCACCAGCAGTGAGGGATTTCTTTAAGTGCGTCTGAGACAGCATCATAAAAATGATTGCTCGAAATCGTGTTGTAATGACAGACATTGGCTTTGTCCCCTAGAAAACAATGGCAGACACAAAGCACTGGCTAAAGATAAGACGCTATTTTTGAATGTTGCAGTTGTGTCTGTACATAAAACAATATTGCTCTGTCTCATTCAGGGGCTGGATCCTCTGAAGTCTGGATATCTAGACTAAACATGTCATAAATGGCTGACAAGACCCGGTTTTCAATGGTTCTTATACTTTGTTGACTGATAACAAGTTGATGAGGATCAATTGAATACATCATTAGTTTTGGTCTTTTTGACCCCTAAATGCTTCATTTATGGCTCAGGATCAACTGGGCCCTCTGGTCCTCTGGAAGACCCACCATTGTCATTTGTGTCCTTTAGTGAAACCAGCTCCTGAAATGGAAAAGTAGCTCATAAAGTAGAGTTTCTGCAGAAACACTCTAGAGCCCATCCCTGTGAGAGACTGGAAACCTGTCCAAGATGTTCCCTGCCTCTTACTCGGCCCTCATGACCCTGCACAGAATAACCGGGTATAGATAATGGGTGCATGAATGGATTCTGGAACCCTCCATTGGCCATTATGGCAGACCAGCCCCACACCCCACGTGGGCCTTCAAGATAAACAGCTGTCTGTGCAGATTACGCTTTGTGATTGGTTGATGCCTTTATTCGCTGTGCAAAAGCTCAGAAAAATCAACCTCGCTCTGAAAAAATTTTTTTTTTGCTTTTTTTGTTGCATAATATTCGTGTTCTGTGTGCAAATACTCATGACAAAAACAACAGTTTTAATTAATCACATGAAAAAAATGTCCCCTGTGTGTAAAGGCCTTTAGTCTTAAATAATACTTTTGCACATATTTGACCCCTGGTGTTTTTATTCGCTCCAAACAGCCGATGTTCCAACTTTACATTAACTGCAGGCTAGCAACAGACGCATCGACCGTCTGTTGCAGTGAGCCTGTGTGGTTGTGTGACATCTCAGCCTCTCAGAGTGGACTTAAAGCTCGCCAAAACTCTCCTCTTCATCGTCTTTCAGTCTCTACTTTTTCCTCTCATCTCTGTACAGTTATGAAACAGATTCGTAAAGCCCCAGAATGCACACAAAATTTTCACTCAAGTTGAAACATTTTCAACTTGCGTGGATGCTTATTTGCGTCAATTCATGCCACCTGGACACATTTGTGTCTAATCACTTCTGTCTATTGACTTTGATTGCTATCGCACAGCAATGCTGAACACACAGTAACAGATCACATGGTAAATTCAGCATAAAGAACATTTTCACAGTCCATCAGTACAACAATAGAGTCATCTCATGCTCACTACTCCGCTGCTCTCACATTCTCTTTTTAACACAACTGTTTTCATTTACTAATGAATTCTGTTGGCTTCTACTTTGCCGTTTATTTTTTTTTTACCCAGTTAAGTTACCGACAAAGAAACTGAAAACTGAAAAGCAAATTGCAGCCCTGCAGTATGCAAGCTTTTTATTCTGTTTATTTCAAATCAAAAGCCTTCCATTTCTAACTCTAGAAGGCACACACAGTGAGGTGCAGACTAGTGTGAACCTCAGTGCAAATTCCCTTATATAAGGAGGCTGGAAACAACCTCAGACACTACCCTGATGAAGGCAAGATATACTGTAGCCATTTTTAGGTTTCTAACCGTATCCAATTCTCTTCCTTTGTTTATTCATTCCTATCTTGTCTCAATTTGTTGATTTCATAGTAACATAGTTACGTAAAATCTGCTGCTGTAATGATGAAATTTCCCCACGGGCATCATTAAACTTACATCTGATCTCATCTCATCTCCACCATGTGGGCGTGTGTGTGTCTCATCCAGCAGTGGTCTGTTAGGATGAAGGTCCAGCAGGGCAGAACAGAGGGAGAGTTCACTGGCTCTTATCCTAGTTTAGATGCCATGTGGGGGGGTTGGAATGCCAATGCCAGCTAAGCCCCCACAATCTGTTCTCCCAGCTAGTGACAACTGTCTGCGTGTGTGTTTGAAAAAAATGAAAATAAAAAATTTAATTTGTTGTGTGAGTGTGTCAATGTGGTAGTGTATGTGTGTGTGGATTCGTTGTTTTACACCAACCGAGACAGAATATGTCATCCTCCAACTCAACCACCGAGACCTTTGGATTGGATCTAACAGAATAGAGGACTGCAGGACAGCTAACAATGTGTGTGACGCATGTTGACAGGCTGACGCAGGCTGTGTGTAGAAGAGCAGTGAGTATTTACCTTGGTGATGTGTCATAACAACTATGTGCCAAGATGAAGGTCACTGCGTCTTTCAGGATCACTGTGAGTAAATGGTAAATGGACTGCATTTATATAGCACCTTTCTAGTCTTCTAACCACTCAAAACGCTTTCACACTACAAGCCTTGTTCACCCATTCACACACACATTCATACACTGATGGCAGGGGCTGCCAACCTGCTCATCAGGAGGATCTAATCATTCACACACATGCTCACACAACAATGGCACAGTCATCGGGAGCAGTTTGGGGTTCGCTATCTTGTCCAAAGACACTTTGAGATGTGGACTGGAGGAATTGAACTGCCGATCTTCTGATGAGTGGACAACCCTCTCTACCTCCTGAGCCATAGGTTTTGTTCATGGAGACATACACAGATAAATGACATACAGCTGAATAAAGCACATATAGTAGTTGTACAAACAGTATTTGCAATGCAATTTAATTTAAAGCTATAAACCTCAGATTATACAGGAAGATTTCTAATCATATTTGTGTCCCCTGTGACCTTTAATCTAGCACAACCATCAGTCCAAAATATCCCTCTAATGAACAACAAGTTTATGACAAGGTATCTATATATAAACTAATGGCTGGATTTCCTTGAAATTTGCTGTGGATATGTATGTTTTCCTGAGAATGATGCTGAAAGCTTTTGGTGACCATCATCCTAACGTGCCATGGTCGTCAGCGCCAACACAAGAGAAATTATGACATAATCGCATTGCATAATTTACTAAACAAATTCAGTTTGTTTGTTAAATCCATTCAGCGAATCAGTACACAGTATTCAGGTCAGGTGACGCAATACAGCGAATATGTTCAGCCGAAGACGTGCTGTCTGAAAGTGAATTTGGATGAAACTGAAGAGCCTGTGTGTTTTTTCTCCTTCAGTGAAGTAAAACAAAGTTAGATTGAATTCAGAAAGTACTGAAATATTAAACACTGAAATACTAAAAACTGAAATACTAAACTGTGAAACATTGAATACTGAGTTAAACTGAATGCTGTGAAATACGGAGTAACAATAAGTAACATGGAATATGGAGTTACACTGAATACTAAATTGAATACTGTAAACTAGTTATGTTTTTTCCAGGTTAGTGCAGTTCCCAAAGAATTGATTGTAGACTAAAAACTGGCAAACTTTAGGCTCAATGAGTCAGTTCTGCAATGAGCTTGTCTAGTCATCACTGTGGTAGCTCTTTGAAAAAAGGACAGCTGTGGTCTCTGCAGGTTAAAACATTGGCATGTTCATGCTTGGGGGTGTTGTAGTTAGAGAAGTTTAGCTGTCAGGAACATTGCATTGGATTTGCTGACAGTCTTCGGATCAACATATCTCTGCGAGCAGATATTCTCGCACATGAAGAACATGCTCAGCCCTTCCCACATTCGTTTGACAAGTGAACACTCTGAAGCTTGGGTGCAACTTAAAGTGATTAAATATGACCCCCAGATAATGGAGCTCAGCAAAGGAAAACAGGGCCAGGGATCACATTGACTGGTAGGCATCTGTTTATTTGTAGCACACATGGCTTTGCATAATGGAGCCCTTTGTCCCGGTCTATTTTTTTCATCTCAGAAGTGGATGTTTTCATACGGATGGCAGCATTCTTGTATAATACTCATATTTCTGTTTGTTTCCATTTAATTCTCCCTTTTTGACATTTGCCCCCATTGCAACACTTTGTAAATGAGTCATTTACGACAGCACACTGCTATCATTGAAAGCAGTACTGTGCATATAATTAGGACAAGTCTTTTGGATTTTCTTTTTAATTCCAAAGTGTCATGGTTCTGTCATTGACTCTAGAGATTGTGAGTCTATCTTTGTTTTCCTTGGTTGCCATTATCCACCAGATGCCCGCAGACATTTTCTGTTTTGTGAAGATTGGACTGTGTGAGAGAGGGCTTGTTTTGAGTTTGCCTTTTTAGGGATTTTCTGACATGGTGTCATTTGAGTTGCCTTTATTGGTTGGACTGTGCTCATTGTGTTTTTGGTTTTCTGGTTGCCCTGTGTTCTTCCCCAATCTGCTGTCCTTTCACACCTGCCTTGCATTATCCTCATTAGCCCTGCCTTGCTTCCAGTGTCTTTCCCAGCCAATCACTCCCAGCCTGCCCTTGTGTCTAGTCACCTGTTCCCCATTCCCTTATTAGTTCAGTTAGTATTTAAGTCTTCGTTTGGAGTCAGTCTTTGTAGGATCCTTTGGTCTGTTTTGTTTTATGTCTACTCTGTTTGTTCAAGTCACATTAAGCATTCTGTTTTGTTCCGGTCAGCCAGCTTTGTGTTTTTGCTTGTGATTCTTCAATAAAGAAGTCTCTTCAGTATAGCTTGACCTGCTGTCTGGCGTTTGGGTCAATTTCCTGCTACTCTATATGACACAGTCTATTTTAGACACTAATCATTCAAATTAGCTGATGACAGAAACTGGTTGTAGATTCTCAGTATTATGTTGTGTAGATGATATGGCCTGTGGTGTGTTCCTGAGCCCTACTGTACTGGAACATGATGTAACATTCTTTCCCTCGACATCAACGGGTTAAACACACCTGCATCTGCTCCCTGTACAGCCTGCAGCTCCCTCAGAGATGGAGCACAAACAGAGTGCGTATCTGTGTGTATGAGTGACGGGCAGAGATTGAGTAAATGCATCTGAGTGTTTGTGAACAGTAAGTGTGTGAGTGCAGTTTATTCCCTTGGGTTTCAAACACTGCATAGCGTCAGGATATTTTTGAGGCTGTGATTGGAGCCTGGCTAAAGTGGCAAAGCTGTGAAACAAGGATGTGTGCGGGGGAGGCTTCAGTACACCTTTCACTTCCTGTTATCACTGTCAGTCAGCTTTCCTTCTGTAGGTGTGTTGGTACAGCGCAGTTGAGCATGGCTGAATGTGCTGCATTCAAGATCATATGACGCCTGTTTAACACACAGATACATAATTATAGTTTTTCTCGTCAAAAGGCAGATACAACCATTGGGATATACATAACAAGAAATATTTCTAAACTGGGCTTAGTGTGTTACTTTAACACGTTAAGGGCCCATCACACAAGGTGACACTGGAAGTCTTCTTTTGATGTTGCTAGGCAACTGCAAAGTCAGCTGCTGTCAAGCACGTGTTCTTACCATAGACTGTAACAAAGTGTGATGTCACCTGTTGGTTTAATTGGAGCCAGTTTGAAGGCCAGAGTTGCAGCTTATGGTCGGTGCCATCTTTTCCCTTTGGAGCCAGGAAATTCCAAGTAAGGAGTGCGGGGTGTTGCCTTTCACGCTCTGGAAACACGACCCGCTATCTCCGACCCAAGCTACCGCTAGCTTAGTGGGAACACCAAGGGGTGTACACTTTGGCTAACATTAGCTAATTAAGCTAAACTGTACTAACAGGACAGGTATCGTAATCAACATTAAACTTAGAGAAATATTGTGACAACAGTCAGGCTCAGTGTGAGTCCCAGAGCAAAATATCAATCACAGCTGTCAATCAACGTCCACACAGCAGACATCAAAGCTACTATAAGTCTTCAAATATTATTAATGAAAGCAATAATTTCCAGAATGACCACCAGCACACTTATTAGAGGGTCTGAATTTAGCAATAATAATAATAATAATAATGATAATAATAATAATAATAATAATCTTTATTTATATATCACTTTTGTGTGTACCGAGTCTGCAAGCATCAGATCCTCTGGCAGGGTATTCCATAATTTTGGAGCCCTGACCGAGGCCTGGTCAGGATTTGTTATAAATCAGGATTTTGGAATGGTAAGTAAAGACCTGCCAGAGGATGTGAGGCTGTGCACTGGCTCATAAAGAGTCAGCAGGTCTGCAGTGTATGAAAGGGCCAGCCCATGAATAGCTTTAAAAGTGGTAATTGAAATTCTAAAATCAGTTGTAAAATGAACTGACAACCAGCGGAGGGATGCCAGAAATGGGGTTATGTGATGTTGTCTCTTAGACGATTGCGACCATAATGAGTCGTTGGAAAAAATGATTTGACATAGTATTTGTAGAGAGAAGCTGATGCTTTTTGAATGGGAGGCAGGGATTTTTTTGGAGCCAGCATCTAGCGGCTGTCAGTGGCATTGCACTTTAAAGTACTTCTGCATCAGCTTCAGCCTCAACCCATGGTAGTTGCTGCTTGGTTCTTAATGAGTCCCTATTTAGTTACAGGCAGAGATAGAAGTCCTTCCCATATGCATAACCTTACTGAGGTCCACTAAACCTTGACCTCTATGTAACAACTTTCAACGAGATACCCAAACATAACCACTGTACAACTGAAGCTGCACCAATCAACATTTTTATCATCACCATATCACCATTTGTTATCAATGGATCAAACTATGTGTAATGTGAAAGGGGTTGATTTGAAGTGAGGAAACCACAGTTCCCCTCAACTCTACTGAGTGTTTTAATGTCTTTCAGCTTTGTTTTGGTTCAAAGTTGATGGCCACAACTTCACTGTTTTGGTTCAGTCTCAGCACTCTTATTTACCTAATTTCCAGCTGCTTTCAGAAAAAAAGCTCTGATAAACCCACTGTACAAAGTTAGCAACATAGTGGAGTGTTCAAGAGTTGGTTGACACCAAAACAGAGCTAGAAGGACAGTGAATATTGGTCTTGGTGGCGAGAAACATAACTCCAAATGAATGCTAATGTTGCTACGTGTCTGCTGGATGTGTAAATAGGCAATTGTTTGCTAACACATTAGCCATATCGACTTCATAAGGTGACAATAAGGTTAAATTTACAGCTTGTTGTCATGCCCCAAAGCTAAAAATAGAGTACAGCTTTAAATCTTTAATTTTAATCTTATACCTAAACCCAGTCATAGGGCCTGGCCACGCCAGCACTTAAAACAGCACATTTTCACAGAATCAGTTCATTTCAATGGAATCACTGCAATCGCTTGCAGGGATGAAATACGCTGACAAATCAATACAGTGGAAGAGCATGGAAGAGAGTAACATTCATACCATCATCTCTAAAACCCCATCATTACAGTAGATAGTTAGGTGCATTTGCTATTAGGCACTTACCGATACCAATTTATTTTTAGTAAATTTACACCTGATTAATTGTCACTATCCTGTTCTATCCAGCCTGCTGTACTGCGCATGTGTGTATGTATGGATGTGTGTATGTGTGTGTCTGTGAAAACCCTGCAGAAACACAGTTGCTTTGTTGCTAATGGAGGGGAATATTACCTAGGGACAATTAATTTGACAGTAGCATCAATGCAGATTGAGTGAGAGAGAGCGATGTAGTGAATGCATTATGTGGGGGTATGCTCATGGCTGAACAACACTCTAATTTCCTGCTACAGGCTCACTGGGTGTGTGTGTGTGTGTGTGTGTGTGTGTGTGTGTGTGTGTGTGTGTGGTATACAGTGGTTTATGCTCCACTGGTACTTTCTTACCTCTGTGTAACTTAATCCAAGCAAGCCTATTAGTACTTACCACATAAAGAGAAGTGAGATACAGGCGAGCAGTTTGTCAGGAGCAGTTTACATTCAGCAAAAGACAGATTAATAAGGGAAAGTGAGAGTGGAGCTGATGCACAGTATCCTCTGTGGACTCCAGTATTCACTACAATGCATTTTCTCAAACTCCAGCATAAAATGTACCTTTTAATGCATATGTCAGCAACTTTGTGTGAAGGTTCATACAGCAGTGATGTTTGGTTTGAACCAGTTCAACCTGCTAGTATTATAGCCACTCTTTCTTAAAGGGGACCTATTATGCTCATTTTCAGCTCTATATTTTATTGTGGGACTCCACTAGAATAGCTTTGCATGATTCACAGTTCAAAAAAATCCTTATTTATCTTAAACTGGCCCTTTATGCAGCCCCTCAGTTAAGCCTCTGTCTGAAACAGGCCGTTTAGCATGTCTCTTTAAGGCCCCCCTCCCGATGAGCTCACTCTGTTCTGATTGGCCAACTTCAGGAAGCTTCCTTCGGCTCTGGAGGCTATGTAAACAAACTATAGTAGCAGTTTCACTTTTTCTCTTTGTTTAGTCCAAATGTCAACTTCTCAAATCCATCCGTACATGTTTGAGCCTGAATCAGATCTGAAATATCAGAGTGAACATTTGCAGCAACGAAGATTACAGCAGGATGTCTCTGTATGGTAAATGTTATGCTCATTACCCTACCTGCTCATTCTTTATACTGTATTTCACTGTGGTTAAGGACGCTCACTACGGTACCAGTAGATCCCCTGAGTGAATTTAATGCATTTAATGCATGTCTAACTTAATTGCACCCAGAAGAACAGGCAGCCCTTAGTGATACGTCAAAACACTTTGATGCATCTGCTGTGAAAATTGTTTTTCTGAAGATGTCAAGGGGCAGCTAGACCTGACCAGCTGTTCCATCCAGGTGGACAGGCGGGGCCACACAGACAATAGAGTTCAGATTGAATGTAAAGCATATTTTAACCTTGCTTGCAGTCTGTGTTTATTTGCAACAAACAACCAATATATAGACTGCAGCCTACAGACAACACTTTTAGCTCTTAGCTAGCAGAGTACTGCTCTCTGACGTCCTCAGAACTCCTATTCTTACTATTACTTTCCCCCAGTTTCTCTTCTTGACTGTACATTCATGAGTTGGACACAAGTTTTCCTAAATTCACATTGCCCAGAGCGATTGTGTGCCGGTTTACTTCCACTTGCATGCTTTTATTGACAGTATATGTGATTGCACCGCCTCCAAAACTTGCTTCACATTCATCCTGAACACACTTTAAAAGTTCAAGTAGACATATTCACTATGTATTTTATTGTATTTTTGTTTATTCAGCAAGTACATTTGACACATTTGGCATAAGCTTAAAAAATAAATGTTTGTCACATCTTTTGCCCTTGATAAGACACAGATTTTTGAGGGCATGAGGACAATCAGTGCATTTACATGTACTTAAGTAACCAGGTTACTCAGAAAAACAGGTTATGCACATCAGTGTCACCAGGTAATTTTGCTGGGGCTTAAGCCTTGAATGTTTTGAGTGTAGCCTATAATAAAATTTTACACGTAAGCGTGTGTGTGATGCCATTTAGCCATCTCTCAAATTCAGAAATAGTGTAACTTACGCAGACTTTCATCACTTTACAGCTGTTCGCTCAGACCGGCTTCCTACTGCAGTTACTGTTGTAGCCTCTGGGACGCTCATTTTGTTTTGTTTGTATGCTTGTTTGAGACCCAGATACGGCTGTTACTGTTAACAAGGACCAACAAACCACCACCAGCTCCTGCTACGTGGGTGTTTAAAATAAACGAACCCTCCGTGCTTTGTTAAATTGACATGTTATTTTAACCATCCAGTTTATCTGCTGCTGCTGCTGCTTTACTTTACATTAATGTTACTGTAGCTTGATAGTTTGGATAACTTGACTGCTGATGTATTCCCACTGTGTGTCATTTGTCCACTATTACTGTAATTAACACCATACAAGTTAAAGTTCTGCTTCATGCTCTGTCAGACTCTTTTCAGAGTGAGTGAAGGAATCAGGAGAGAACTGCAGGATGTCATGTTAATGGTGTTGAAAGAAAAACAAGGAGAAAGTTTTAAAGAAGCAGTTTAAGGAGGAAAGAGAAACACACAGAGGCGGCCCAGGTGTCAGGTGATGGAGGAACATGAATACATTTGAACCAGGAGGCAGAACAAGTAAGGTCTGACTTCCTCCTGTGTTTAGATGTACTGTTCTGTAAATATTTTTAGAGGCACAGTCTGTTATCCAAACTAAAGGACATCCTGACAAACAGAAGTGAAAGCAGAAGATTAAACCCTGCTATAAAAGGACTTACAGATCCTTGAATACAGGCACTAACACTACACAACAACTCAGTTATTAGGAAACAAAATGCTGATTCATCATTCATCTGACTGATTCATCATCAACAGTCAAAGTGTTATCTTGATTTGGCTTTCAGTTTTGTTATTACAAACACTGATGTATAATTAAGGACCATATAAATGATGTGAGAATCCAGATTTGTTTTTAAGATAGACCGACTGGTCTTGGAGTTGCCGCCAAGCTATTAAAGTGTAAATAGCTATCCAAGGACTTTATTAGCCAGAAATGACATCAGGTGATGGGACATAGTTCAGCCATCCAGATGTAGCTCACTGATGTTAATTTGCTTTTGTATTTTGCATGTAAAATATAATTTGTCATTTCCTGTGGATGGAATACATTTCCCAGCAGTAACCATACTTAACACCAGAATTAATTAGGCCAAACAGAATGAATCCACTGCATCTCAATTAGGTGAAATAGGACTCTTCTCTCTTTTTTACGGCATTCACTTCATGATGTTGGCTGATAGAACTGGTGAATTTTCACATAAAGATGTTGTCTGCTGTAGGTTTACTGTATATGATATGTAATGTGGGGCCTCCATTCTTATGAGGAAGTAGGTCCAGAAGGTGGTGGAGCCTTAGAATAGTTGGCAGGAAAGTCATTAAGTCTTGACCAGAGGGCCTGGTGGATTATAGGATGGTACAGTACAGCAAGATCAGGGACACACACACACACACACACACACACACACACACACACACACACACACACACGGGCCCAGATGAACAAATGAAAGCATGCATACATGCATAATAACACACACACGATTTGAGACAGTCCGGGAGGTCAGGGAAGGTCTCTGGCAAAGTTAGGCTGAAGCTGGCAGCTTGTGTTGGTGTGTGCAAGTATGGGCTATTTGTGTAAACATGTGTGAGCGTGCACAAGCTTGTGTAATATAAGGCTGTGTGTGTGTGTGTGTGTGTGTGTGTGATCAGAGGTCCTGTGTTAAGGACAGGCCTGCTAACTAGGCCAACAGCTGCTTCCCTGGCAATTCATCTCCAGTCAGCTTTGAAGCCATTTTTTTTCTCCCTATTATTTCAACACAGGAACATTTTGCATATTAATGGAGCTTATATTCTAGTACACTGACCACCACACCCACACATACACATGCAAACACCACACACACATGTATTTAAAACTCCTTTGTAGAACTGTGCACACACTGAAACACAAGCGCCCAGGTGTCGGCTCCAAGCCTGCTTTATGTGTTATGTATTCAAATAAATGCAGCATATTCACCTTGTCTGTGTGTGTGTGTGTGTGTGTGTGTATGTTTGTGTGTAGCAGCAGCGTGGGTGGTTCTGATTGTGCACCACAGAAATTAGACTTTGTTTAAATTCTGAAAAGCAGCTGCTCTCTACCAACACCAATTATGTGTGTGTGTGTGTGTGTGTGTGTGTGTGTGTGTGCACCCTTTGATGGTGGACTGACGGCCAGTTCTCTCGTTCAAAGAGATCCTTCATTTCTGTTCTTTCTATTCCGGCTTTCTTCAATAACAAAACAAAAACAAAATTGCAGAATAAAATGCTGGAAAATAACACACACACACTGACTATTCTTCTCTCTTTCTTCCTGACATACTCTTCATATCCCTCCTTTCCTCCGTCCATCATTCTCTCTGACACACACAGTGAGGTGCATTGAAGCGAAGCAGAGCACACAGCTGTGAACCAGCCCAGAGGCCTGTCCTTCCCTCTGTGTGTATGTGTGTGTGTGTGTGTGTGTGTGTGTTTGTGTGTGTGTGTTTCTCTGACAGCCTGGACCACTGGGACACAACCAGAGGCGTAAGCAGGTCAACATGAGAACGAGGGCAGTATGAGTGTATGAGAGAGAGAGAGAGAGAGAGAGAGAGAGAGAGAGAGAGGTGGAGTAGCACTGGTTGATCCAAAGAAATGTCTGTGTTTGGCTTTAATTAGAATATTCACCACCTTCAAACACACACGCACACACACACACACAGACGGGTTGAAGTGTGTTTGAGGGTTGATAAATGATCACAGTCAGTGGTCAGCTTCTCTTCCTCTTCACAGCTGCTCTGCCACATGCTCACATCAAGTTGTACTGTGTCACCGTGGTAAGCTGGCGGAAGCAGCCAATAATGCTGCAGCAATGTGTGTGTTCTCCCGTTTATGCTGGATGTGGTAAACTTGATGTGTGTGTGTGTGTTATGAATATACCACCTACACTGTCCAGCTTTGACTGCTGCAGGGCGAATATGCAGCAGACAAATCTGCCCCCTGTTATCTGGAGAGCATTTTGATTTGGACACTATAATATTATAGTGATGTAATAGATTAAAACCAAGATGGAGGATAAAACCACTAATATGAATACAAAATAGACAGAGACAGAGAAAGAGAGAGCACTTTCTAGCATTTTACATGGTCTTCATCACTTGTTTAGCCCCAAAAATCCAACTCATCATCAAGCCTGCTCCTCTGTGAGGCACGCAAAAAAACCCCCAAGAGTCTCAGTTGTTAAACAGTATTTCTTTATGTCCTTTAGTGTTTCTCAGCAGTATCGGTGCTGTTTTTTTTTCTCCGGTGGAGCGCTGAAGATTTTTGCTCTCAAAGTTGCATCCACCAGCGAGCTGATGCTGTCATTCAAGGGTAACACATATATGATGTGCGTCAAAACACACGCATCCATTGTTTTCTATGTAAGCCTGCACAGCGAATTGACGTGTCAGGATGCAGCACTGTCCTATTTTCCCATTGCGGACATACGTCAACTCCCTAGAAGAGCAGTAATTTGATCACAGTCTCACTGTACTACAGCTGCACCGCCCCCACACTTACGACCCAGACAGGTGAAACACAAGAGGCTCGCGGCTGTGTTTTGGATGATTAGTCTGTAAATATAACTGTACAATACTGTAGGTAGACAGTCTGACAGTTGCCAAATTTTGAGCCACCTGATGAAGATAGGCAGTTCTATTCTTTGCAGACTTTTCTCTGTGAAGTTTTGGATATTTTGCTCACCTACATGTGGATTTAAGGGTGGCAAAGTTTAAAATTTTAAAAGTTTAAAGACTGCAGTGTGCCACAGTGTTTTTAATGATGTTTCCATAGTAAAATACTTTAGGCAGAAGTTTTAACAGTTGCTGAATTTGAATCCATTAGGTGAAAATTAGGAGGTTGTTTTCTTTCTGGACTGTTGTGAAGATTTGGAGGTTTTGTTTAATGATAGATTTGATACTGATGATGTTTTGGAGAGTGTTTGTACTTTTTGTTATCTGCTCCTCTTACATAAAGAGCTTTTTTAGAGCTACATAAAGGGCTTTTTAAATTTGTTAAACAGCTTTTTTTTTTCATTTATCATAATCTGATATTAATCAGTACTGAGCTCTGATCCAATTTAGGCTACTACTATGCATGGATCAGCTGATCAGCTGATGACTGTACTACAATCTGATTTTTGTTGTGGATTTTTTGTGGATGTATTTTCAGGTTGATGGTCTAACAGAGCAATGTGTATCCTGTGTGTCACTGAGAGAGAGAGAGAGAGAGAGAGAAAGTGTGCTTTGAGTTGATCTTCTTCTCTGTGATATTAAAACATGTCATCAGACTGTCCTTGGCTTCTTCCTCAGGCTGTTGTCACACTTGGAGCTTGTTTTTCTGATTTCAGATATTAATCCCCAACACTCGACAAACAGCCTCCTTTTGCCCCAAAAAACATTTATTGCAAAATCTGAGTTCTTGGCTCACCCCTATACTGTACCTTGACACGCCCGATGTTTGTTATGAGATGTTGTAATATCACAACTTTGTCTGATGTATAAATCCAATTAATAAATGTTTATGTGATGTGTAGATTGCCGAGCAGTTTGATAATGTCAACGTAATCTTACCTGATCAAACCGAGCCGACATCCTTGTCTCAGACACTGTTCCTCTGCTGCTTCAACAAAAGAGCTGCTGGCAGTGAAGCAGAGCAGAATTCTCCAGCAATTTAGATTACAGCTTCTCTTTTCATAAATCAGTGTAATTATGTGTGTGGTAGACAGTGACAGTGTTTGGCGTGACTGGCTATGTTTCTTACCGACTGCCACGTCAGTCAGCTGGAGGTGTGCTGCTGAGATACAGAAATGGTCACCGAACAGAGGGAAAACCAGCAGCCACTTTTTCTTGTCAGCATACAAGAGTTGTCCTAAGAGTGTATATACATATATATATATATATATATATATATATATATATACAGCATAGATGAAGCCTATCAATGTTTGTAACTGACAGTGAAGCTCCTCTCTTCCACTAATGCATAAGATTTTATGTTTGCAGCTGAAACAAGTTCAGGCAGACTGACATATCAATGGTAACTGTCCCAAAAAGAAAGCAGAGGGGAGGATGATGAGTAACAGGAAGTGGAGCCAGTGCCTGCCCATCCATGACAGGAATCAAGGGGGATTGACAGGAAAAGAGTCAGAAGCAGTTCAGAGTGAGGTGTTACACTGTGTGTGTGTGTTGGTTTGGAATAACTAGCAGAAATCTGGCTCATTAAAAGACTGCCTAGCCACCAGCTAGTGGTTGAAAGTCACATACAAATACTTTCTCACACATGCATGTACACACACGCACATACATGGCTATGAGTGGTGCCATCGATTGGATCATTGACTATTTCTATTGATATCTTTTGCAGCTCTGATATCTGCTGGTTGCTGCACCAACTCCTGTAGGAGTGTAAAGCTTTGGGACAGGTGAGTCACATGCATACACACACACACACACACACACATACACACACACACACACACACACTGTGGGGGGTGGAATGAGTCACGGACAACAAGACGCACGTACATACACTCATGTAATTATTTACTAATAGTCCCACATGTGTGTATGTATGCGCGTCTGTGTGTGATTAGTACAGCTCAGCCATGCAGACGCCAGTGCATGTGCATGTGTGACTCCTAACACACAGTGTGTGCATCCTGCACTATTATGTTTTGTTACTATTATGATAATGTAATCAGCCCATTTTGGAGTTTGATAAAAGTGTTAATATCGTGTTTTAATCAGCAAAGTTCTGTATTTAATTAAACAGTTGTTTCTGAAAGTGAGGTCATGTTTATTAAATGCAATAATAATCTGTCCCTTTGAAACCAGTTCCAAGCTGATGACTCAGGTTAAGGTATTTTAGCCAGTAGAATGTCAAACAGGACTTGTTAAAAGCTTACAGGTTTTTTCATCCAGATTTTCCACTGCTTTTACCTGTAGGAATTTGAATTGAAATTATGTGTAGCCTATCCTTTTGAGGTACAGTATTTGCATTTTCTATTTGAAATGATTATTTTATTTATTATTTATGGACATTAATGCTGAAAAGAGTTTAAATAATCCTTTATCTAACAGTATGCTACCTGATTTGTGGGAGATGTGGGAAATCTGCATGTAGCATGATGGAAAACCATGACTAATAAATTGACCTTTGTGTGTTCAAAATTGGTGGAGTGCTCCTTTGCTGTAATAAAAAATGAGTAGTGCAGATCTCAAGAATGGACTGCTTTGTAGTTTCATTGGTTCATCCTTTGGTGATCTCCTTAATTTTTTCCTAGTGCCACCATGAAGTTGACATTTTTGTTTTTTAGTGACATGTATCAACAACTGAAATGAGTCTCTCACTTAACTACACACATTCATGTTCCCTTCAGGATGAATTGTAACAACTTTGATGAGCTACTGACTTTTCATCTAGTGCCATCATCAGTCAAATTTCAATTTGTCCAATACTTTTATTTATGATTAATTTCTGCAAAAGTAATGACTTCCCCATCAGCCTTAACTGTGCTTTGTGTTTAGTACTAATAAGCAAATGTTAGCATGCTAACACTATATTTAATTACATTAAACATCAGCAAGATTGTTACTGTGAGCATGTTTGCATGCTGATGTTAGCATTTAGCTCAGTGCACCAATGTGCCAAGTGCAGCTTCATAAAGCTGCTAGCATGGCTGGCTGTAGGAGAACACAGAATATGTAAAATATATTTTCTATAAAATGTACCTCTCTACATGTTGGTCTAAATGCTGTCTTAAAGCTATTTCCACAATGACATGAATATAATTCTGGTGAAGTGATGCAGACAGGAATATTGACTCTAAAAACTAATTAGAAACAGCCTTAAAAAATTAAATGTGTGTAATTTATGTGCATTAGTATTAGAATATAAACTCATCCTAAGGTTTTTAACTCCTCCAAATTCCCCAGATACAATACTGAGATTATGGCCTCAGTGGTTACTATGGACACATGGAGCAATTTTTGGGGCAAGATGGGGCACACCTGGTGAAGGTAGCTTGCAGTAAAATTTGGATGTATTATAGGAACGATAACGGGCCCAAAGGTGGCTATTCACTCTAATTATGCATAAGCATAAGCCAATTTTCTTTTTGAATTTCCAGGTTTAGTTCTGTACTGTGCAGCCCACTGAATAGCACAGGTGTGTTTTTCTTGCCCACCCACAATTCCTGCTTGGCCCATATACTTTACATTGAGACAGACATCTCTTTTATAATGGTGGTGTATGGGGAAATGCTTGTAAGGCCGCAGGGGATTTTTCACTGCAATGCTCAAAAGTAGCCACTGGGAAAAATTGGCAGCAAGGCTGGAGCACCCTGGTAGCTGAATGGTTGCTGCGCATGCCACTTAAGCACAATGTCCCTGGTTTGATTCCAGCCAGGGTGCTGTGTTGCACGTCATACCCAGTGATGTATCCAGGACATAGTGACTGGGGTGGCCAAGATGGGACAGAGCTAGTGTGGAGTGGCCATGGCGTAGCGCACCTTAATGAAGGGCAGGTGATCAAAATGTGTAAATACAGATGTTCAGTACATCACATTGCTTACCAATGCACAGATAGATAGTCTCTGGGAAGCAGTGGTTATTTATACTTATTTATACACTCATAACACAGAGACAGCACAGTGTGTAATGCGTAGAGAAGAACTTCAAAGACAATTCTTGTTTTGCAGTTTTTATTTATTATCTATTTTTTACAACCTAACTGTGTGGAAAGGAGAAATGGAACAACAGGTTATGGAGAGTCCCTTGAGAGCACTTTGCTTGTGTCAGTAGCTCAGATTCATCTCTGGGGAACACCCCCAACTCTTGAAATGTTGTCCAAATAAGGAAATGTTTGTAAAGTAGCAGGTGGATGTGGCCCCCCTAGTTGAGACCTGCTGATTGACGTAACAGCGGAACAGAGGAGAGAGACTGAGATAGCAATGTAACCGACCTGCACGCTGGTATTACCTTTTTTTTTTCTTCCCAAAAACAAATAATTTTTAAAATATTTGTATGAAATAAATGTTCGTAAAAAACCCACTATTTGTGCTTTGCCGAATAACGTTTTTGTATTCGGGCACACCCCTACAGATAACGTTATCTACATGACACAGTGAAATGCTATTAAACTAAACTGAACAAACTTACTGTGGTGGGTGTAGATAAACTAAACATTTCACAGGCTTTGTTGTCTCAAAATGGCTGTTAATGCTATCTATTAACACACATTAGTCTGTGAATTACATATGCTAATCGCTAATGCTAATCACTAGCACAAAACGCTAATGCTTCCAGCGTATACACACATCCTGGCCCCACATGTACATTCAAATTCACATTGTGTGCAACCCCAAACCAACGTCCACAACACTTACTGGAGTTTACTCTATTTTGTCACCATAACAGTCTCATTAAACTTATTTTACCGAAACATATTTAAAACGGTTGTCAGCTATTATTCATATCATTAGCCATGTTTCCATTAGATTCACAAGAGAATTTTAAGCTGTTGCAAATAATCTAAGCTATGCAACGGATAGTTTCATCAGAAGATGGCGGTATAGGCTTAAATAATCCGCCAGTAATCAGCGTAGAAGTAGTGGTTGCCAACTGGAAACAAAACAAATTCTTATATTGCCTTGATGAGAGAAAAATGGAGAGCAGGAATTTGTTTCAATTGGGCAAGTAATTGTTCTTTCATGTCAGCTAGTATTGGCTATGCTTCATGCTATCTGGAGATGCCGGAAGATGCTAAGAGCGGAAACAGCTGATCAGTCATGCGAGTTAAATGTTCGCTATGTCATTATTTATTCAACAAATGCATTTCCATTACCTATTTTGTGCATAAACTCTTTTGACATTTCCACAATCCACCTCAAGCAAGCATAAAAATTTTCTTGCAAAATTGAGGAAGTTTTTTTGAATTTTGGTGTTTCCATAAAGCTTTTTTAATGCGATACTTCAAAATGCACATAAAAAATGGATTAATGGAAACCGTTAGCTCAGCTTATGGTCACTGTGACCAGAGTCCTGAGTCCTGATGGCCAGCATGTACTTCCAATTTTGAGACCTGCTTTTTTCTGAGTCATGGTCAAAAGTCTGCTGCCTAGAGATCAGCTCTAACTGCCTCAGTCATACCATTACTATAGTATACAGAAAGAAATGGTAAACTGTCCCTATATCAGCTGATCATCTGTCATCATTGATTGTGTTTGTCCTGCCTTATTGTGTTGATGAACTTGACCAAAAACCTATCAGATGTGTGGTGTCCATTTGGATGGCCAGTGAAATTTCAGGGGGGGGGGGGCTGTGGTCACCCCAGGCCACCCCCTAGAATCACCATTGGTCATACCTATCTCTCCCCTTGTTTCCTGTCTGCCACTGGCAAAAATGCCCAAAAAATAATCTATAAATAAAAACTTGGCAGCAAGGCTGAGTGGCAGCGCCATATCCAGCTGTCTTAATACATCCATGGCAGTAAAGGACAAGACTCTTCGCATATGTGTGTCTTTATGAGAGGTCACCCTGGTGTGACCCCTGCTTTAATGCATTGGCCGCAGGGTGAGTGATGGTGCTGAGTTAATATTTAATGATAAAGCAGTACTTAATGGGTGAATAAATCAGTCTCCAACTTTACCTGGAGAGGGCAGATCCCTGCATGCTGCTGAGCACAGGATCTGCATACACACATATAAAAACACATATACATACATATATACATGCATAAACACATGCAGTAATTGCACTGTTTCCCTCTTGTCTTCCAGCTTTGATGCCTCCTGACCATGACATGCCTCTTGATCAGATGCTGCTGCAACAACACACACCCTAAAGAGAGATAAGGAAGGTTATTAGCAGATGGGTGGATGGAAGAACAAGTGGATCGATGCATAACTCGGTGGATAAATGATCATGAAATTCAAAATCAAGCAATGAAGGGCGAGGGAGCAGATGAGTGAAACAAGGCAACAAAGTGGCATAACACTGGAAACACTTGAACACTCTCTTTGCCCTGTCTGCTGCTGCTGCTATGCATTTCCTGTGGACTGCCAGAAAAGACTGAATGTCATTGTTCTAATGGACAGAGGCTCATTCCTGCATTGCCAAAATGAAGAGAGGGAAAAATATTAAGACAGCTGAGAATCTTTGTGTTGCCAACAAAATAGTCCTACCTCTTTGGAAAGACAGTGACCTTCTGGAAGAGAGATGCTGTATATGGAAGAGTAAGACTGGAGGTTACAGCCCCTTCTCTGCAAAATCACAATGCCAGTGATCATTTTAAAACTTAATACTCAACATATGATAATAGTAACTGCTTTTACAAAGTCATTGTGGACCTGAAATAAAGCACAAAAGCTGTTACTTAGTCATTTTAACTTTAAAGGAAACGTTTCATTAGATATACAAAAGAATAGTTTCAGTTTAATACAACTTGAGTCTTATTTTCATAGTTTTGGCCAGCATTCTTAGCAGTTATAATATTACTGTACTCACCAAAGTAATTGCTGAGATATGGGACATTGCCACAACAAAGTCCATCTATGTGGTTTGGAGTTTAGTGTCACTCCCACGTGTTCCTGTTCTTGCATTCATCTAAAGCTGCAACTATTAGTCGCATAGTTGATCAACTGAAAATTATTCAGCAAAAATGTGGCATCACCATCACTCATTTTGAGTATTGATTTAATAAAATGCCAAAATTCCTTGTCCCAACTTTTTCCTGGTTTCCTCAGTCCTCCTATTGCTGCAAACTGAATATCAGTGGATTTCAAACTGTTGCGACTGTCCAACAAAGCTAGACATTTGAGGATGTCACCTTGGGTTTTGGGAAATTGGATGGGATATTTGTCACCATTTTCTGACATTTTACAGATCCAATGATTACTTTAGAAAATAATTGACAGATTAATCAATAATAAAAATTATTTGTTGCAGCCTCAGACTTATTACTGTTTAAAAAAATCTAAATTCTGCCTTACGTAATTTGGCTGGTTTGCTTAAACCCCAACAAGGGGAGTATAGTGTTATGGATAAGAATGCTGGCCAAAACTACATAATAAAGTAATTATCCTTTTAAGACCCTGTCTGGCAAACAATTTTCTTCTTTCAGCATACAATCAGTTTGAAATTACAATTGCACAGTTAATATAAATTGCTCAAATTTGACACAGCAGTTACCAGCACAGCTAGCATTTACCTCCTGTCTGAAGAAAATAAGCTAACAGAGAAGCAAACAAGTTCCAGTTGCCATATTTGGAAGTATGTGTAGCTTCTGTGTGAATTTTTGTTCCAGTGTAGTTATGAGGCATTTAGCCAGGATGCTGTAATTTAAAGGGTTGCAGAGAGAACAAATAGAGGGGGGATATAAATATGTTCATGTTCAGAGGAGAAGAAAAGGTTTGCTAATTTTCTGCTCCTCGTTCAGCTTTTGTGTCAAGGTCTATTCCTATACCGACAGTGTTATAGTATTCTAAACCTTGTGTCAGCGTTTAGTCATATATATGGTGCCTGTGTGTGTGCTTGTCATTTTCCACACTCCCAGGTACAGTATCTGGTCACGGACAACATGCCTTCAGCATGTTATTACAGCATGTTAAAGAGATGAAGAGTTGACACAGAGAGACTAGGAAAGGACGTGGGTTGTACAGTGGATATTAACTTTCAACACTATTTTCAATTTTTTCAATATTTTTAACAACTCAAGGTTTGAAATCACTTAATCATATTTTCTTTTATGAGTCTATAGTGGGAAAGAGTTCTGATAATATATTAAATATGGAGAGCTAACCTTAGATTAGGGCTCAACAGTTTCAGTAAAACATCTATTTGCCACTTTTTGCAATTGAATTTGAAATTATTTTTTATTATTACAGGCCTATATTTGTGGTTTTCATAGTTTTACACAATATATTATCTTGTTTCCACATTAATTGATTCAGATAAAATGATAGAGTTACTATCAAGTTCCTCCCATCATGTTTATCTGACTTGCCGTAAGTCAGATAAAAGTCAACTTCTGAGTACACTTGGCTAATGCCCTAAAGAAAAACTGAACAGTAGGCTATAGCTCACATTTATCAGTATATTACATTGGTGGTGTACTTTCCCTTTTAATACAATTCCACTTCAAGAGTAGCATTATATTTATATAAATTGTTACTTCTGGCAATATTTTGATATTGACCCCTTACGAAAATGTTCACAGCTCTGCACTGTAGCTGCTTAAGCTAACATTAGCTTCACAGACTTACAGGATGAGCTACCTCACACTTACCCTGGAGGTCTCGTTCTGAGCTTTTAAAGTGACAAGCTTAAAACAAAATGATATGCATAAAAGTTTGAAGGGAGACTCTGACAACTCTGTCCACCAGCTGTCATTTACTCTTGTTTACTGTAGAGCTACCAGTTAGCAAGTCTAAAATTGACATCAGGCCATCACCAACAGTAGAAAAAGACTCACCACTCTGTTGATCTTTTATGAGCAGCAAAAAGACACAGAACAACCATAACCATTTTTCACACAATAAAGGAGAGGTGTTTCTTCTTCCACAAAACCCATTTGGCCAAGTAAAATTCAACATTTAATGGAATGCATCTCTTTTGTTTGGCAGGTTTAAAAAAATTTCATTAAAGGGGACCTATTATACTTTTCCTTATTTTCAATCATATATATAATATTACAATGTCAGATGTTCATATTGAACATGGTCAAAGAGTCAAACAATGAGGTTAATATATGTAGAAGTAATCCCTGTGAGCAAAAAGCACCGGCCTCAGACTACTCTGAACACTCGGTTTCCAACGTTTTTTTTATACTCTCAGCCCAAGCCAATGTCGGCTCTTGACGGATTTCTTTATGTGGTCTCTGATCTGCTCCATGCACAGAGCGCAAGTTCACTGCTCCACTCTGCTAACATTATGGCATTTTGCCATTACTGTGGGGGTAGTCACGCTGAGCCATGACTCGAGTCAAGCTGGCATACTGTGAGTGTGCCAGCTCGACAGCAAGGCGAAGTTTACCTGTTGGAGGTGTGCTGGTCGTCTGCAGCGCTTCATCATCACTGTAGCTGTTTCTGCTTGTACTATTCCTCACTGCATTATTTCTAACTGCTCAACAAAGAGCTCCAAATACCTCCATATGTTGTTGTGTTGCTCTGCTAATTCAGTGAGGAACATGTTTCATTTCCTGTAAATTCTTCACAATAAAAATTATTCCCATTATTTAGTCATTTAATAGCTTTTAATTTCAAGCAGTAAAGCAGGAAATGTTGGGTTTGCATCCAGAAAACTAGCCAATCAGAACAGAGTGGGCTCATGTCGAGGGGGACCTTAAAGAGACAGGAGCTAAGACTGCTTGTTAGAGACAGAGGCTGAACTGAGGGGCTGCATAAAAGGCCAGTATAAGATAAATAAGGAGTTTTTTGAATCATGAATCATGCAAAGCTACTCTAGTGGAGTCCCAGAGTAAAAATATACAGCTGGAAATTAGCATAATAGATCCCCTTTAATTAGCTGCAGCTGAGTGAATGTACCAACAACAGTTATCATTATAGCCGATGAATGGCTTCATGTGGAAAATTATAGTAAATAAAATAAATATAAACTGATCTTGTTCGAATCCCAATTTCAATATAAAAACTATTCATTTTCAACTTCTGGTATCCCACTGGCTCTAAGGTTTCTAAGTCATAGAAGCATCTTTTGAGTTGATGACAGAACTAAAGCCCTACTTTTATTGGATGGGAGTATGTGGAGACCTTGGATTTAATGAATAAATGTTCTCACATACACACACCCTCCAAATTCTGTGCTTTGTGCATTGCTTTCACAGAGGAAAAGGAACTCACTGAGAGCACAAATGAAACAAATCCAAGGTCAACAGTTAAAAAATGACTTCCTGACTTAGCAAAGCAGAACTTGAGGTTTGTGTCAGAAATGTGTTCAAAGCCTTCCATCAGAGATCCACTGCTGCCTGTGTGTTTCATGACAGGAAGCTCAGTTTCAGCAGGATTAGTGTGAGGGGATGCCTGTCTCCACCAGGATATGGGGGTTATTTATGCCAGTGTTAGCGGGATCTTTACTACCATGTGGAGAAATAATCAAGATTTGTTGTCCAAATAAAACTGGATGATTTGATGTGTTGGAATGCATACACACAGTGACTCACAACATACACACATATACGTTTATCCCCAACCCATAATGTATAACCTCTTTACCTTGTGAGGGTTTTTTTTAGATTTGATGACAGATACAACAAGACAGGAATTATAATATATTATCAAAGACCTTTATGTTTTTAAAAAGTCAAGAGTAGTATATCTGCTTAGTTTTATAAATATATAACTACAGTTATTATTTTTGACTTCTTGGTATTATATAACTAATTATTATATCCAGAGACGTATGCAGAAACTAATAAAGTGTCTTTATGTAAAAACGACTCCTCTGCTGAAAGTGTCTTTATGCATTTATTGGCTACACACACAGGAATATACACTGTAGATTGTATGTTGATGTAGGAAATCATTCTATAAGTAATAGTTCAACATTTTGGGAACTATGCTTAGTTGGTTTCTGTTCAGTGAACAACAGTAAACAACAGTTTATCCATACAGTCACTACGACGACTGGGAAAACCAGACTCTGGGAAGCTATACACAGTCACTGCACCTGGCTTTTGTTCAAGGAAACCACAAACTGTTGCTTTTACATTTCTGTTGATCTGAGCTCTGGCTAGAGAAAACTGTGAAAAAGGCTGTAGCCACTCTACATACCACTCTTAAGGGGGAATCCTACAACAACCAGAATGCACTGCATGCGTCTTGGCCAATGAGCTCCCAGTGAGCTACGCACAATGTGTTTACAACCAGCCAGTTAGCAAAGACAAAGTGTTATATATTTTTACTGAGGTTTATTTAAAAAACATTTTTCCTCTTGGAGTCTGGATATATCATACTGGTGTTTCTAACCCTAACCACTGTTTCTTTTACTTATTTTGGACAACGATGAGCTGGACCAGATTGTGCTTAAAGCTGGATGCAGCTGCAGGTTACAGGTAACACAGTCGTTGATGTGCTATTTTGTGTTCAGAGTTATTCAGGAAACAAAGTCAGGTTTACCAAAGCACTGCAAAGTTTGTTGCAGTGCAGAGTTTTCAGTCTGTCTCCATCCTCACCAGTCGATGGTGAAGCCACCTATCCAGTATTACAAATCAACTGGTTTTCCTTTTAACTGGTTACCTTTGTTTGTTTGTTTGTCATGGTGATGGTGGATATTCCAACCATGGAGAGGAAACGTAGCTGACCTCACAAATGCCTGATTATGATTCTGTATCACTCATAGTTTTGTAGACTAGGCTAACCTTCTGATTAATTTAGCTTATTGATGGTTTATGGACTTCAGTGAAACTGTGGGATCAGAAATATTCTGTTGCTTTGCAGCCCTGTGCTTCATTTGCTCACAGCACTGTGTATCATGTCATGAGGTTACTTAGGTTACATGCAAAAATCATAATATCATCCACACCAGGATAAGACTTATAACCAGGATATAGGTATTATGTGCACAGGTGCATCATTGACTCCAGTCATGTAGCCTAGTAGTCTGTAGGTTCAATCAAAGCCAATAATGAGTAACAATTGTCTCTACACTATGAAGTTAAAATAAGGATATCCCTATACACGGGATCAAGATCAGAAAGAAAGATTCACACTGTCATCCTCTATGAATATTATAGAACATACTTCAGAACATTATATTTTTGTAATGTATAGCTATTCAGGTATAAAACATATCTAAACTGTGATATGATAAAAGTATTGTAATTGTCCTAAAATATTAGAAGTGAGTAATTTGTGAGTATCTGGGCCCAGTATTGGTTGGTATTGGCACAAAATATCACCCATTTGTACCTCCAGTTAAATAATGCTAAGAACAAAGTTTCCAGAATCAATTCTGGTATCAACATGATGGCATAACAGCTCTTTATCAACACCTGATCAATTCAGGACCCAACTGCTGCCATTTATGTGCTAGTTTATGATGCTGACTCTCGCTACTCTGTGGCAATGTAGGAGTTAGCTTGTGGAGCACACACTGCTCCCCCATCAATAACATCAATTGAAGTGTGTGTGTACAGTAAGCAGATCAGGTATTCTTTATTTATTCATTCAATTATAGCAGTAGTATATGTGTATCTCTCTGTATGTGTGTGTGTTCTCTGTACAGTGAACAGATTGATTTCTGGCTGGAAGGCTGCCAGAGGAAATGGTCCCCTATTATTTATTAGCTGCGATGGTGAGGGATCAAACAAATTTAAATATGAGCAATTCATGCAGCGCTCAGCCGCGCACACACACACACACACACACACACACACACACGCACGCACGCACGCACGCACGCACGCACGCACACACACACACACAAGCAGCATAATATAGCAAACCTGCTCTCCTATTTACCCATCACTCCCTCTTTCTTTATTTCTCTCTCACTCTCACTCACTCACTCACTCACACACACACATAGTAGAAGCAGTGACTTTCTTATTAAGGTGTGTCACTGTTAGCAATACAGAATATACAAGCTCTCACTTTCTGTCTCTCTCTCTCTCTCACACACACACACACAGTGTACAGCACACAACACTTGTAGCTTCACTCTGCAATGCAGCAGTGTTGGGCTCCTGGTTCTTCTGTCAGTATGCCAGTATACCAGTCTATCCCAGTTCTGTTGTGACTTGTGTATGTGTGACTCACCCTGTCTGCTAAACTGTCTGTCTCTGTCCCAGGCTCCCAACTCCCACACATCTCATCATTCCTTATAGCCTGTAATTTAAAAGATCTCCCTGTGTTATCTTAGTCACTGAGTGAGTTTAGAGGAAGGGTAGGAGAGTGGCTCGGTTCAAACTGGGACAGGAAACCTGCAAACCTCCCAAGTTTAAGCTTTTAGTGAAAGACTGATGGAAAAACCACCTACAACTCATTCAGCCTCGTGAGAAAAAAGAAAGACACCAGCAGGGGAGAGAGAAGAGCAGCAACATCCTCTTCACGGGCAAGCAAGGGAATTTTCTGGTAAATTTTCTATATAAAGGAATGAAAAGTCCTGAACACAAATCACTTCTGTCTTAATAAAGTCATTGATATCTCACTAGGGAACAACATATTTAGATTGTGGTCTACTAAATGAGAGAGAGCCAAAAGAGGCTGATGACTAATGAGGACCTGAGATTTTTCACATCAACAAGAGATTTATGGATGTCAGTGTTAATTATCTAGGAAATGTTCACCAGCGATATTGACAAACTGTAATGGAGATCACAAATCATCTTGGCAGTTGTCGTTTTGTCTGTTCTGTTATTATGCAAAAGTATCACACTTACCATCACACAATATATAAAATGATCTTAGTTTGTTTTAGAGGGGGTTTCAAATGTTACATCTTGTGAAGATGAGAATTCTACCCATGGAAATCATAACTGTAATCATTTATTTTTTATTTTACTTTTGTGGGGTTTTTCACAGCACCGTGGCAACCGCCGTCTCATCCAGAGGGATGACAGCAACTGCTCTGAACCATAACTAAGTTATTCTTACACACATGTAATTCACATTCAACATTACAACCTGTCAAGAACTGCAGCAATTCTGTTCTGCTTTGTTGTTCTGCTTTGCAATGCTAACCTGAATCTTGCCAGCATCAGAGCTCTCAAACACTCACTACTGCACCACCGTATGAGGAACACAATAAACTAAACATTCTATTATATGGAAATATGGTGCATGCATAAAAAACCCCAAAAACTTAGATTTATGTAGCACCTTTCACCCAAGGACACTTTACACAGTGAGGCAGACAAAACAAATAGAACAAGAACAGAAAATAATAATAGCAATGATTGCTGTGGATGACAGAGTTGACCTTGGTGAACAGGTGGGTTTAATGTTAATATAACACTTACAAACACCATATATAACATGATATTGCAATAAAATTCGATATTTCCACTGTCACATGAAAAAAATCATTCAGTATTTCAAGGTTTCCGAAGGGTCTTGATGGAGTTACATAAGCTCAAACTGCAAAGACCTGTAGTACAAATATGAGAGGTTTCTTGTATCCAAAATCATTGCAGCACTATATACATTATGATATAATAAAATATGGCATGCCAACTGCCCAACTTACATTTGAATCTAGTTTACAAGTATGTAAGCCACTGATTTGCTTGGCCCTCCCACTGCAAGCCCTGAGGCTGAGGGCCTATTTTGGGTTTTGGCATGCAGATCTGGAGAAGTGGGCAGTTTGATGTCATTTATACTGCTCTCTTTCTTTCTCTCTTTGTTCTGAATGGGCAGTCACAAGTGAGCAATGGGCAGTGACGCAGAGAGTAAAGCTAAATGTAGGCATATATCCTGCGCACATTAGTCCCTCACATCACTGGAACATGCACACACACACACACACACACACATATATACACTCGTCTCTGCCTCATTGACCCTGCTTGTTCTTACAAAATTGTCTGCTGAGCCGTGAACAACTACTGGCTAACATGACCCTGTCACGATGGAAACAGACCTAAACTCTCATCCCGTGCCATAATGTGATTATCAGTGTTTCCACTAGTTTAGTCTCAGTCACTGGGCTCCACTAATCCTGGATTGTGAAAACTCATTTTCCCAGATGCCACTGCTCCTAAAACTCAAATAATTTGCGAGAAAACAGTTCTGACTTGGAGAAACGGTGTGCATCTTTTCTCAGGCGGATGTGTCTTCAGAAAAAAAGATACAGATTCAATCACATTTTATATCCTGAATGTCAAATGATGGGATGCAAAATAGTGACATCATCTTGCATTATGCCATGTGAGATATGCCGTGCTTCTGTCCCTCGTCATGTCTTCAGAGGGAGCAGCAAGTTATGGTGCAGGACAGCTTCTCAGCTTAGGGGAGTGTGCATTTTAGTGTGTTTTACTGTGATTGTGTGTGTGTGTGTGTGTGTGTGTGTGTGTGGGTGGTTGTGTAGGCGTGTGAGAGACAGCAGCTTGTCAGTTTGCATCAGAAACGTACGTTGACAAGCTGCAGTCTCTGCTACCACAAGAAATTCTAATTTGATATGTTTCAAAGAAGATTAATTGTTAATTCCAAGAGAAACATATTAATTATACCTGCATGAAGTGGGCATTGCATTAATACTAATGTTTAAAATACAAATTTAAAAAACTATTTCAATAGCTGCCGGGGTGCAAATGGTTACATAACCCACAGTTATTTGGGCAGATGCTGAGATTCACGGTTTTCTGAACTCATCTTGTCGTGGAAATTGCCTGCAAACCCCAACACTCACGAAATAATACACAAAACACTGATGTAGTTGATTAATGTATGGTGACAATATATGGAGGCATTACCTTACAACACAGAGGTCAGGAGGAATTGTCTTCCAGAAGGGAGGAGTACAGTAGTTTTTTTTAAATAGTACTTTTTCACTAGCAAGGACCACACCATCAACAAATCGTGTTTGGATGATTTATTAAGGAAAACAATAGATATGCATAGTTCCTCCGATTGCTGACTGCGTTTTGGGGAAGCCCAGGCAACAGCGGACCCCCTAAGGACCCTATGAAGGAGTGGAAGAATCAGGAAGAAACAGGAAGAGAAAAATAGGGTTACTGGGGGGGGGGGGGGGGGGGTGCAGAATACGAGAGCGGAAGAAGAGGAGAGGGTTAGGTGGTATTTATAGGAATGCTGGGAGTGGCGTGGTTGAGGTGTGGTCCTGTTCTTGAAACTCTGCTCAATAGCTTCGAATCACACCACCTGTTCAACAAGCATAAACATGTATAAAAGTGATATTTCCACATCTGTCGTCAGTATATTTTACACAACCACAGCGCACTGGTTTAGCTGATAACACGGAAGCTATCTGTATGTAGCCTAACTGTTTATCTCAGTTCGCCATGTATCTTAAAATTTGGCAAATTCTTGTAAATTTAGCTGCTGGCTGAGACAAACCAGCCCCTCCTCTCTACCAGCGGTACCTGCAGGCAGTGAATCACATCAGCAGCAGAGGGAGGAGGACAGAGGACAGGAGGGAAGACTGCCTACACAGAATGTGCAGCTGTGCACACGCCCCTTGAACTGGGTTGTGGTGAGATGGGTTGAAACTGTATGTTGTGTGTGGATTATGTGTGTAGATTATTTTTCACAGACGATCTGACCACTTGAGTAACGTCAGACAAACATACAAAACTTATGGATCTGCGTGTATGACGATTATTCATAATAAAGGTTGAGGACCATGCAGATTATGGGAGTTTCCCGGAAGAAACAAAAAAAAAGGGGTTCACAGCAGGAAAGAGGGTGAAAATACGGGAGAAACCCGGGGAAAACAGGCATGTTGGCAGGTCTGTATTTCTTTTTCTTAGGAACTATTTCATCCATTTTCAGTGGCAAACTGAGTGGAACAGAGGGCTTGAGCGAGCGCAGTGACGAGTAGCGCATGTCAGGCAGGGTCGTTGGTGCATAATCACCTCTGCCTCTGGGCTGGGTAGCCAGGTACCATGACACATATCCCAAACAGAAACTGAGAAACACCCATTTGATTTGTGAAATGAAATTGGGAGATTAACGGGAGAAATTACCAATTGGGAGCACAGTGGGAGAAAGGGTTAAAAATAGGGAGACTCCTGCGAAAATCGTAAGTGTTGGCAAGGTGTGAGTGTTCAGCAGAACAAAGATGTCTTATAGGATTGGCTCCCCAGTGCTTATCTAAAGACAGCCAACCTATAGAAAACATCGGCATACAGAAGAATCTTTATTCTAACAAGGGTCATAGTTCAACACAGATATTTCCTCCTATGAAAATACAGGAAATTGGATACACCAGACCTATAGCCCCTCAGTTATGAATCTCATGACCACACATGACCTTCGCCTGAGGCATATATGGTTCACATGTAAGAAAGGCATATGGTAATAAAGAAACAAATACACAGTGAATGATTAAATGATAACTCTAGTGTTTCACATTAGTTTACTTTCACATTCCCCTTTTTATAAATTTTCATGTTATTTTAATCCTTCAAAACTTTAAACGGGTTAGTTGATTATTTTCACACTTATCATTACTCAGAGTATAACTCTTAGTGCCCTATTTTAATAATCTAAATGCATGGCATGGCAAGCACATTGGCCCCTGCTGCTCCTGGATCATTTATTTTAATCATGTAAAAAATCATCAACACAGTTGTCAGGACTTGATCAGCTCTCCAAGGTGCTGATCCTGCTGCTGGCAGCAGCTAGAAGCTGTCCAGATTTATTTCCTTCTTTAGTTTAATCATTGTTTTCACCTCATTTATGTTCCTCACGTTCTCATGTATTGATACAGCAGGAAAGTCGATCTGTGTCTGATCCATTGTTGATATCTGTTTGCTGGGCCTTGACAGACACCCTCAACCTGACGGGTCTGTTTAAATACCTCCGTGTATTTCCACGATTTGGTCAAATTAGACAACTGCATCCATCATTACTGTGATTACCTAATTCTGATAAATATTATGACTAATCATTATAACATGTATTTTTTAAAATATGGGAATGTACACAATAATAATCTTTCACATTGTCATCCTTTTATTTGTAATCTTTTGCATGTTTGTATGCCGCTGCGTGTCCTTGTGTGTGTAACAAGTAGAGTGTACGCATGTTGTGCACCTGCCTATGTAGACGCATATTATGTTCATTGACCTCAGACCAGGTTTTTGTTGGTCAATTGCGCAATCACTTTCCGCTGCCTCAAGATAGCAATGCACCAACAATGCGCCTGGCCACACCTCATTTTAAGACCAACACACCCATGGGTGCTCAGAGAGGCGCAAGTGGATTTGCTATTTAAACAACGTGGGCGCTGGACGGGAAAATGACAACTGCGTCAGTCTTAAGGGTCCTTAGTTTTCAAAGAATAAGGAAACAAATACACAGATAGATTCTTCTCACATCCTCCTAACCTTTGGCTCATCCAAAGGCTGCTGCTCCATCGATGGCAAGCAAGTCAAAGGTTCCCATCACCTGGAGCCATGCTCACAAGGCTGCACTGTGGAAACTAACAGAAGAGTTATTTTGTGAAGACAAGAAGAGAAATGATGGGGTCCTTGTTGGTGGTATTCTCTCTCTGTCTACATGAACTGGTGTGATGGCAGCGCGAACAACATTTGTGGCAGCCTCTCCTAGTTACTAGACTATGCAGTGTCTTTGTCCATGTCTACGTCTACGTCTGTCATCGTGGGGAGTGCAAGGGAAATATATCTATGATCATTAGTTTCTTTTGGACGTTAGTAACATGCGCCACTGAGTAACTTTCATAGGGATAAACGGGGCCCCGCTTCTGATGCTGTATCCAGTTCTTTTTATACATCCATGGTCCCTCCGTGTCCTTCACGTCTATTTCCAAGATGGCTGCTGCGTCACAAACTCTCTCAAATTACAGCTGAACAGTACACTAAAATATGTTTCTGAAAGCATTTGAGGTGAGAAATAGGTAATGCACCAACAGAATCTTGATTCATATTTGATCAGCATTGTCTGGTTTGACGGTTTGATCTGAATTTTGTGAGTTGTCAGCTTTTCCCCCCAACTTTATTGAGAAAACAACACATACATTTGTTTTGGTCTGAGATGTTGGTGCTATAGTGCAACATCTAGTGGCTGAATGTTGTGTATTTCAACTTAAATGAAATTAGACCAGGGTTCCCCATTTGATAAGATTTTGTCTCAGCGTTCCCCATCTGGTAAGATTTTTGCTTTTAGACGTTTTATTACAGAAAGTGTATGAAACCCATGAACAAAATAGTCAAACATTCTGTCATTGTTACTTATGGATGGAATTATAGTGAAAATTAATTATTCCCCTTTTTGCTGGGGACCCCCTGGAACCACCTCAAGGACCCCACTTTGAGAACCACTGCACTAATCCATTCTTGCCTGTAGAACAATAAAGCGGACGTACAGTACTCACACTCACACACATGTAGCAGAGCACTACAGCCTCTTACATCATTAGCTGTCCATTGAGAGATTATTCCTGGTGAAGGCTAATCTTCATTCTAGTAGCTGGGAGCTATAATCAGCACCCCCTGACAATAGAGGGAAGCAACACTGAAGATTTATCATCAAGAAATGAGTCGAGCAATTACTGGCAACAGACACATGGGGACATGACAAAAAGTCACAACCACTCACACACATACAGTAGTGTATGTACACACACAAGAATTTCTCTCTCACCCAATAACCATATGAATGACCTCACTTTCACCTCCACCTCCATCCTTTTTTCTACACACACTGTCACTGGAGAGGGTGAACTCATGCATGTCTTTGGGGGAGGCCAAGTAATTTTCTCCTATAATTACATTTTTTAATCTTAAATTTCATCTAAATTTACTTGTTTGCTATGACATATGTTCAGTTATTTATGTTACCCTTTGATGTGGCTTGTTAACGCTCACGTGTTTTATCTTGTCACTTGTCAATAACATGACACAGCTTTTTTAATTACGGTCTTTTTTAATTTATGGTTACTCACGGTCTAATAAATTCTAAAACAACTGATAAAGTCTGGTTAGAAAATTCACTTGTGCAAAGATCTTTCTCTTGCTTCACTTTCTTGAAGCCAATATTTGTGTCTTGGAGACAGAATGAAGCAGACAAAACAAACAAAGACAAACAAGCTGATCTGCTTTGGTTCATGATTCTGACCTCATCCTCATCCTGATGGCAGGTTTCTGCACTTGCAGTGAAAAATGATTTTCAAGCAAAATCTGACAGATATAAGGTTTATTAAGATGGATACTTTGCACTCTTTTGTCTTGCATTATGAGCAATTAAAGGACTGTATATTAACTTACAGTGGTTTACCGTATGCATATGATGGTTTGTTGTTCTGTAATAAAATCCTCCTGCAGTTTTACTGTAAAAACCTTACCTTTTCAGATGGCTCTCAGGTGGTAGAGTTTTCAAAGTTAATATTTTTTTGATGTAGTTTAGTTTCAGAAGTCTTCAAAGACCAGAATTATGTAAATGCATTGGCGCTGTCACATTTTATACGAAATTTGAACTTTCAAATGTGGAAAAAAATTAAATCTTCAAACTTTAATGACCTTGTAGAATTCAAAATGTACAGTCAATGAGCGCAACAGAGCATTTGATTTGGTTTACCTTGTGGTCCAGCAGAGGGCGTCCAGCAAATGTTGTTTAAGATAAGGTCAAATGGAGGACACTAGCATGAGAGCAAAGACGCAATTTATAGATTTATATACAAGGATTTGCAGCCCATTGGTACTGTTTCATTGCATCACGCTATGTGGGTTGTGTTCAGATTAATGCAAACAAACTGCATATCATTTTGAATTTGTTCAAACTGGACTTTTGGAAAAAGGGACTGCCCTAAAATATATATCCCCAAAAAGCTTGACGCCTTAAAATCATGCTTAACCAATTGGTTTCAATTTCTACCTCTTCTAAATGTAATATTGCCAACAATTTCTTACCAAAGTTTAATATGGCTAAGGAATACAAAGGCTTCTGACTGTTGTCAATATGATAAATGTAATGTTTTATGTTTTAAATTCTTATATAAGTGTGATATCTGGACATTTTCGGGATGTTTTTCTAGATTTCAGTAAATCTAAAGTGGTCTAATGTCAATGATAGCAATTATTATAGGTAATGATCCAGCAAAGCCAAATTTAAGCACAATATTGACTGTAGATAGTGACTTCACTCTGATCACTGGGGATGGTCCACAGGAATTTGTTCAGCTTTCATGTGTTTGAACACAAGACAGTAATTGTTTGTAGAAACTGCAAGAGGAAGATCCATCTTGCACAACCACACATACCACATTTGACTGGGGACAAATATTTACAGAGTGTTGAAAGTCCCCTTTTAAGTTGTCCATAGTTTTTTTATTTGGTGAGAATATTACTTTTAACTATTACCAGTATCACCATTAATATTAACCATATGTCTGTCTGCTATTGGAGGTTCAGACAATGTAAAACCATCACTGTCACATTCATTGAGTTTAAAAATGTATGTGCTCATAGGATCAGATGAACACTGTTGTACTTTACTGAGGCAGTTACATCAGATTAAATGAAGACCCTAGCAGCTGACACAGGGTTACATCAGATTACATACGCTATGTGTGGAGGATCATGTCACATCACTGAGATCACAGAGAGGGTGAAACACATTGACCCTGAAACTTAATCCTGCTGAATGCAGCCTGACATGATGCAACACATGTACACACACTCAGAGAGGATCAACAAGACACTTCAGCACATACAATACAGGGCGACCGGACTAAACTATTGACATCAACTCTTCAGCTGGCTGTAAAACCCACCGAAAAAAGATTTCACAATAAATACAAGTCTATGCTACTGATGGAAAACAAATGAGACAAGGGGTCAGTTTTAAAGTTGTATATGAATAATAAAGGATAATGATACTGCAGCTACTGTACATATATTTCCATTTGTCAAAAGAAGATAAAATGGGCATTTCCTCTGTGTTGCTATTGGAGACACAGAGTGCGAACTACAGGGGGGCCAGGGGGAACTTGGCTCCTCTTAATAAGACATCAGCTCCCCTGAAAATGCCATCAAAGTGTGGCGGTAAAATATCATAAACTTAACTCACTTTAACTCAAAGATCATAAAAAAACAAACTTTCTTGGTCCAACTCAGTCTGCACATTGCTCTGTATTTTTCCAAATCACCATTACTCATTTCTCTGTTTTGTAGTAAGCATACAGACATGTCAAAAAGAAAACAAGGATGCTTACCAAAATGTCCCCCCAATAAAAGAAGTGAGCTCCCCTGAAAGCCATGGCATAGTTCACACCCTGAAGAGGCACAGTCAACTTCCATAGTGTGCTACTGACTGTCCACATCATACTGTAGCTCATGAATGTTCAATGCCCCTTTAAACCAGTCAACATTTGAGAGGAGCAGTTGTGTTGTTATGTTTGTATTTCACTTGGAGAGTGAAAGCTAACAAGATAGGCTAACTAGCTTACACCTTCTGAGTGAAAAGGCAAGCCTAGCTTTCCAATGTTAGCACTGATTCCAACATTTTGTTTATGTTATTTCAGCGCTCTGCCGAGTTCAGCCTGGAGGCTAGCTAATGTTAGCTGTCTCTAGTAGTAGTCATGACAAACCAAACATCAGGGATACATACAGCATATACTGATTTCTTAGCAACAATCAATTTTATTTTTAGTTTGACTTTAAAAGAACTAAGTATCACCAGGACAGGTGTTATGCAGTTCAGCCTGTGTTGTTATACTCCTAACATAGTAATGAAATTCACATTAAGCATTCCCTACCATAACTGACATAATATAGGATTGAGTATGAAGAATGATATTCAGTTTTCATTTTAATTGTTATACATACTGTAGGCCATACATACCATACATCTTATACAGTATTACATATCATTGGAATAAATTGTGAAAGCATTTGGGTTTGTGCACAACTGTGTAAGTGCAGGCAATGTACACACAATCAGACCAGACTATAGGACAGTATTATCCACACACACACACACAGTTATGTGAGTAGCTCTGTTTGTGAAAGGCTAAAGAAAGACGAGAGAATGGAAAAAGTGTCTCAGTAGCTTTATTGCGTTCTCATCCTTCAGTGTCAGCCAGGGCACCGCTGTCTTGCAATTCTCAGCTCTGGATCCTTCAGCAGCATACTTAAATCTGTGTGTAAATGAGTGTGTGTGTGTGTGTGTGTGTGTGTGTGTGTGTGTGTGTGTGTGTGTGTGTGGAGGATGGTGTTTAAGAAATCAGATCACAATCTATAATGCCACTCTGCAGTGTTGAGAGAAATGTGGAGAAAGTAAAACTGCAGAGGTCATGAAATAGATTTCATACCATGCTGCAAAGTCAGCCAGAGAAAAGAGAAGCAAACTGGTGGTAAACTGATCACCAGACACATGAACTAACATGTTAAAGCAACTTTACAAACCATTTGATGAGATGACCGTTGCTATAGAGGGTCCTGTTGTATCTCCAATTCAACAGAATGAACATTTGTTGTTGTCACTGCTTGTTTTACAGTTAGCACATACCATACCTGTCTCCTAGAAATAAAGTTTGCAAAACTGCAACAGCAAATATGTTTTGAAAGAAATGTCACCCGAATTACATTTTCTGTCAACATGATAAAACGTTAATTAACATATTTAGCAAGTCACAAAAATACTGAGAACAGCCAGAATGTATCAGTAAAATGTTCAGTAACGTATTTCATTTTTTTCTGTCAAAATATCTGCTCTTGCAGTACAATATCCACTTGTAGCAACAGCATTATTAAACTTTTTTATGGTTGTGTTTAGATGGCATCACTTCATTAAGGTTAGGGAGAGATCATGGTCTTGGTTTTATTCTCACTGAATTGTAGCACGAGAAGCAACGTGTTTATAGACATTGAGCCAAAAACACCACCTTTATCCACTAACCTTGACCAAGGTGCTTTTGTTGTCTAACCTAAACACACACAGGTCTCAGGATGTGAAACCTTTCTGTGGTTCTATTCTTGGTTTGCTCTTGTCCAGATTAGTGGATGAGTTGGTAAACGTGTTGCATTCTCCCCTTGGTTTGGTTTCTTTTCACACAGAAACAGTTTTAAGCAAACCGAAATGTATTCATAAAAGCCACATGAGAACATTATCTCCTCTCATTGGTCAGATGTGTTTGGGGCTCAAACGAGAATGTAAACACAGGAAGACGTACTTTGTTGTTAGTCCAGATCAAGCCCCCAGGAACAGCACCGGGCTTTGAGGCCAATTTGACATAACGGCCAAACTGTGTGATTACAACGTCATGTGACGCCATTGGGTCCATAGACTTACATTGTGAAAGAGACGTCCATATATCAGCGGATACATTTTTTTGAGCATCACAAATGACTCACTAACAGAATTTGATTAATTCGGTCCAATCACATTTCGAAAGCCTAAAAGAGCCGCACGATTGCATTTTTTTTTATCCCCATTCAAGTTAGCCGGAGGGCTAAACAGGAAGTAGCCAGCTCGGCCGGCGAAAACCACTAGCATGCTCTATGGGCCCAATGATCCCGGAAGATCCGAGTAATTTTATATGCAGAAGTTGAACTTTTTTAGCTTCATGCGCCACTGAGCAACTTTCATAGGAATGAACGGGCCCCGCCTCCGATGCTGTATCCAATTCTCTTTATACATCCATGGTCCAGACCTTGATTCATTCTCTGGCTAGCTGCTAGAAAATGTTGATTTCGCTGGCTCAAATTTGCAGAGTACGCCTTGTAGTCAGGTCAGATGGAGGTCGTATCATGTTCCCACCAAAAAATGAACCGCTCCAGAATGCGCTTGTGACTGGACCGAGACCACTGAAGGGTCTCAGTATGGTTGTTTTGGTGCACACCTGAGTACAATGCTGTGTTGAGATCACATTGCACCAAGGGACAAAATGAACCCGAGTGCGACAGTTCTTAGTTCCTGGGGCTCCTTCTTACCTGTTACCGTTTGGTGCCGAAGGTCTATAAGAGGCTTGTTGTTACTGGTGAAAAGATTAAGCCGTACAGAGAAATAACTTGGATTACAATAGAAAGACATCTGTCTTCTTCTCTCCCTTTCACCCTTCTTGACTCCCTTTGTCTCTAAATGTTAGAGACACAGAAGCAGAATAAATGCTGCATTGTATTCACTAATCTACAATAAAAGTACTGTAATCACTCATAAAGCAAAAATAACACTGCTAACACATATTAATAAATGGCAAAAAGTAAATGTGTTCCCAGCTTGGCTATGCAAATGTGAATTGAGCCCCTCATCTGAGCAACGCTTTGTTTACTCAAAGCCAAGACGGATGAGCTAACATCCCTCCTGCTTCTCTGCCACTATTGGCAAAACAACAGCAGCTTGATTGCAAGCACTGTTCATTTGCATTGGACACATGGTGGAAATGAGATTCCCATGGTGATGGATGGGCTCAGGCTCCCTGCTATTTAAACAGACTGACTGAAGACCTATGAGAGCGCATTCCCAGCTCCAGGCATTCCCAGTTTCTCCATCCACTTTACCCTCACGATCCCATCTCAAGCTAATACACTTGGAATGGGAATTGTCACTCGAGTGGATTAATGCTGTGGTCCCACACTGGTTCATGTTGCAAAGTAACTTCAGAATGGTGAAGATGGATAGAGATGACTTTCATTGATCATGTCCCTTCTTAATGCAACGGCCATGCTTGTCTGGATCCATGCAGATGACTCATACTGCTCTCTCACATCAGCACAATGCTGGTGGCTGCTTGTTCAAGTTTCTATCTCAAGCTGTGTCTATGATCTGAATATTTATGTCCTTTTCTGTCCTTTTTCTAAAAAAACTGCTTGAAAAACTCACAAATTCTGGCCACAAAAATTCTAAGTGCCCTATAGGGAACTGAGAAAGTCTTGATCATTTTCATAATGATAATTTTCACAAGTAGAGGGACATGCTAGCACCCAGACAATTCCAGCATGACAGAACTAGAGAAAAGGAAAATTTAGAGGCTGTATTGCTTCAATACTGATAAAGTTCCTATGATAACCATTCTGGGCCCAGATGTATAAAAGTTATGTGAGGGCTGAAATCTGATTAAACATTTGTTTTTGTTAACCAGTTTCACTGATTGTTTATAATGTTCTTCCAGTTTACATTGGGATCTATAATTTGCCCATCTCAGGCATATTTATAAACTTAGAATTTAGAATTTATTTTTCCCGTCTGTATGTACAAATTCATTTTAGGCTATACATAAACACCCAAAAGAAGAAATGACACAGTACAGCAGCTCAAAACAGCACAGTAACTGAACTTCAAGGTTTTCTGCAGGCCAAAATAAAAAAAACCCAGCTTATAATGCCTACCCTCATTAACTTAATTTGAATTAATTACTTTTGTGTGATCAATTTTATTGTATTATTTACATTGAGGGCATCGTTTTATTTCCCTGTGTTCATGTTCTTTTCATTTGGTCCTTTATTGTGAAGCACCTTGTAATGTCTGTGTCATCATAGGTGCTATAAACAAAATCATTGCCCATCTCTTTGATGTAGATGATGTTTGAGATATCACTGCAGCTAATGTGATGAATTAATGACAATACAAGAGCTATAAATATCCACTGTAATGTCATCTGCTGGATGGATTGTTGGAGGACTTCTTTGCCAATCTGTATACTTCAAACTTTGTATTTCCATTGACAGGTGTATAGACTGATGGAGCAGGAGTGGAAATCAGGCTAATGCACTGTCTGTTATTTGTCACTAATTGAGACTCAGCAACACATTTACTCTCTTGCAAAAGAAACATCCATCCATAGGATACAGAGCTTCTTATTTTGGTTTGTTCAGCAAACTGTGTTCAGCAGGTTTTCCTCATGCAGACATTTAGACAAACAGTGCAGCTATCTCTTTTCTTTACAACAGCCTGCCATTTAAATGGACCAATTACACCACTCACCCTTCAGTGTGACTTACTGTACTGTATGGAGTAACAGCAAAGGTTTTGGCAGTGAGAGAAAGAGGGTGTCTATACCTCACTGATCCACTAAATGCTGATACTGTCATGTTTTGTGCTGACCACAGGCCTTACAACCTAGAACACTAATGTGTTCTTTTTGGCTCTGTATTCTATCATACCAGAGGCATCAATGTGTTTTTAACAAAGCATTAAGAGCAAAGCATTAGCATTAGCTATTGTCAATGTTATGGCCTGGTATTACTGTCAATAACCCAGTAATGAGGGAATCCATTTCATTCAAACTGTAATCAATAAGTGTTGCTGGAATGAGGCCAGTTCGGCTGCAGGCCAGATGAGATAAATACCTCTGTCATGGCTGCAAACTCTAAGGAGCTTAGAATGAGTGCACGTGTAGACATTTTAGAGTTTTCCTGTAGAAGTATATTAGTTACATGCCTGCATGCAACTGCACCTGGTCTAAAAGATGAGGAAGTTGTTGCAGTGCATTGATTTTATTCATCACATCTGTTGATTTGCTCAGTCACGAAGCCATTAATCACCACCACATAAACGGCTTATGTTCCTGTAACTCAATTGTTTTAATCTACAAATAATAATGCACCACATATGGCATGCACAGAACATGAACACAAACACCCACACACTAGTCCTGTGTGTTGATGGTGAGCTGCAGGCTGAGGGAGAGCAGTGGAAGACGGTGAGACGCTTCATTTGAACTCTTCTGTAATTAGCGTCGCTGCATTAGTTTAGATACACTGTGTCAGACGCATGCTATTAAATACACAGATATACACCAACTACTGTAATTTCAGTTTTGCAAAGTCATAAATCACACAGACACACTCGGTGGAAGTCTGAACCATTGGTTGTTCAGCCACTGAGCAGACAGTGGGTGGAGTAGGAGTGATACGTATACTCAGCTGTGCTTAATGGAATCTAATTGTTCTCATGCAACATTAGCCTAATTCCCATTTTGACTCACTTTATTTGTTCAGCCTAACATCGTGTCAGCAGATTTGTTTGCCTTAACCAACTCATAGTGAGTGATGCATCTTTCCCTGTGATTTCACCTTCAGTGATTTAACATACTTTTATGACGATCAAAGAAATATGCCAGTTTAACATTTATTTCTGTAAGTGACTGACTACTGACTTCTGTCATTCTTTATAATGGATGTAGCTGGCTAGCTAGCTAGCTATGTAGCATGAATGTATTATAGGAACTGGTTAGAGAAATCAAAGATGGCGCCTATTCACTCAAATGAAAATTGAGTGAATGAGTGAATGAAAGTGGTATTTTAGTAGTACTTATTTTTGTTCATAATAAAATGAGCATTATTCGTGGTAAATTGAGTCACTTGACCTCTCTAGCCTTGTTCAGTGCTGCATTGCTTTACTAACCTTGCTCTACTTAGACCAGCTCTACAACTTTAGACTGAGATCATAAAATTAGACAATTGACCATCATGTACTTGTCAAGTTAACATGACTGAAATTCGTGAGGTCGGTGATTGAAATCCGTGAGCCACCCTCACTGCCCACACACACACACGAAAAGACAATGTGTGCAAGCATGGGTGCATGGATACATTTCAAAGTGGGAGAGCAAACTTGGAAAGATACATAATTGGCGGGTGGGGGGGAGTTTGTTTTAGATTATAATCTAAAACCAATTTCCTGCATTTCTACACCACCCAACCTCTTGAAGTCAAGAAATAGCCACTTGCGCTAGTCTAGATTAGTTAGATTGAGGGTGCTATGAAAACCAAGAATGTATCAAGAAAAGTACATGATTGGGTGGGTCAGGACAGGAAATTATTATTAGAAGAATGGCTATTTCATATTTGAAATTATATTTATAAAAAAATTATGTAGCCTAAAATGCTAGTGGGTTACCTAAAAACCTATTATAGGGAATCGCGAGAGCGACAGAGACACAGAATGTCCCTGTAACCATAGTAACTCACTCTCACTCCTGCCTATGTACTTACAGCGTGAGAGGAGATGGAGAGACACTGTACTGCTGCCAGAAGAGCCGCTGACTGAGATTAGTCTGAGCAGCATGGATGGGAATACATTATAATGTAATAGATTTGTGTATATTTCTGGCTTTCTCCCTGATGGTCTGAATAACTTGCTGCTGCACGCTGCTGCTGTTGTGCTGTGCTGCTCTGTCTTATCTGTCAGTGCGCTGTCAGAAAAGGGACGTGTGGCATTAGAGTGTGTGAAAAGTGTGTGTTTCACAGTCAATGCGTGCGAGTTGGCAGCCCTGTGAACATAGTGAAGCATTTAGCAGCTAAATAGCCAGATATTTTACTCAGGATTTGGCAGAGACCAAAATAGAGATAAAAGGAGAGTGAATACTGGACCTCATCAGGTAGACACCAACACAGCTTGAATGAACTTGAAAATGAATGCTAATGTTTCACTGCTGGATGTGCAACTTCATGCTAGCACATTCACCATAACTTTATGAGGTGAAAAAACAATACAGTTGTATTTACAGCTGGTTTTCATTGCCTGCCACTGATTTCCTTCTACTTTTGACATTTATTTTATTATCTTTAATTTGTATCTTTATTTGGTTTTATTTGTAACTTTTTCAAAGAAACTGCTTCACAAATGAGGATTATGTGTAGTAATAGTAGTAGTAGTAGTAATAGTATTACCAATTACAGTAATTATAGCAAAAATAGTTGTAGTAGAGTGACAGTAGTAGTGGTTATAATTAATGTGATTCAGTTTGATTACTGATAATAATCTCTGATGCTATGACCACAGTGGCCTTGGAACAGCACTTTTCCATAGCACCATCTGTTCTTTACTTAACAGTGTGTGTGGGCTGCTGCTGTTAACTTTCCACACCACTGACTTGAGTGCTAACCAGCCTTCAGCCCTTCAGCAGGAGACACCATCAATGCAGCTAATCTCACCCAAATAAATCAGCGTACTGGGGATATGTGATTGGACTGCCTGTGCAAGTGTGTGGGATCCCTCTGAGGTTGTAATGGCATGGGTGTATACATGAGAAAATATATTTTTTCTGTGGGTGTGTGCAAAGACTAGCAGGTCATCAATAAATTCAAATTAAGTCCAATGATTCCCCAGCAGCACAAAACTGACAATACAGTCATTAAAATATATTTTGGTCCATTTAATGCTGCAGAGTAGAGGAAGTAAATGAGATGGGAACACAGCAAAGTGACACAGACAGTGAGAAGCATGACTCAGCAGTTTCCCTCCTCATTAGAAGTCTTGTGTGTGTGTGTGTGTGTGTGTGTGTGTGTGTGTGTGTGTGTGTGTGTGTGGCTGTTAAAATGTTTAGGATGCTTTCCCAAACCAGGACTCCCTTTCAACCTTGGCCAAGTTTATCCTCTAACGACAGAGAGAGGTACCTGAGGACACTCCCAAAGTAACTCACAGTCACATCCAAAAACCTTTCTGAATGCTATCTTTAGAGAATCAGATGAACTCAGCAGAATTTCAGTCTGGCATCCTGTGAATACTTATTATTCTGACACATTGTTTGCCTTTTCCTCTGCTTTTCCTCCCACACAACTTGACTGTTTGACTGGTTGAAGGCAATGCAAATGTAAATATTTCTGCCATATCTTGTAACTGTAAATATAAAGAACCTACATAATTCTTAGCATCATTAATGTTTTTTATTTAAAGTTTTGCATTGGCTACATTTTAAATTGCATCCATTACAGAGTAAAACAAATAATAAAAAATGTCATATAACAAACAGGCACAAGAATATATAGACGCAAGTCAGCAGCTGCAGCAGTCAGGGAAGAGAAAAGGCTGTTGACTGTCTGGTTCTCAGCTGGCATTTCTGGAAAGATGGAGAAAACCTATTCTATGATAGGGTTTGGACAGAGTCACAGAGTAGCTCAAAAAGATTCTTATGTAGGATTTACTTAAATGTATAACATACCTGATAGAATACAGAAGCTATTTATCCAAAGTTACATAAGTCACTGAATTGCAGTTATCATTTTGCCTCTGAATTAACAGGACTAAGAGTCTGTTTCTTAAGAGACAGTCCCAAATGGACCAGCCCCTAGTTATGCTGCTGTAGGCCTAGACTGCCAGGGGACTTTCTATGATGCACTGAGCTCCTCTCTCCTTCTCCCCATGGATGTATAAACTGGATAGGGTGCCACTGTCCAGCCTTGCAGCCAATTTTTCCCAGTGGTCACTTGCAGTATTGCAGGGAAAAATCCCCCTGCAGCCCAAAAAGCATTTTCCCCATAGACCACCATTGTAAAAGAGACGTTTGTAAAACTGTTGACAGGATGCCTCGAACTGAAAACAACATCAATTATGTTTCTTTCTATTATGAACTTTTGATCCATGGAGGTTTTATATTTGTAAAACTTTCCTTGAGCCGAGAAAAGCGATTTTAAAATCTGTGGCGTCATCACAATGTAAAGTCTATGGGCTGAGAGGGAACTCGCAGGTGGGGCCAGCGGGGGAAACCCAACCTTGCATATTCAGTGGGCTGCACAACATGGAGGTAAACCCGGAAGCTAGAAACTTTTTTTTGGCGCCAGCTGAGCAATTCCTGGGTGCCATTTTTAGCCCGGTATCCAGCTCTTAAAATACATCCATGCTCCTCCCCCTCACCATCTGTATGCATTCATGTCCCATTAATGCATGTTACTAACTTGGCTTCTCCAGAGTTTTTGTACTTTTTTGTCTTGCAGGTTTCTTTGGATTGTGGACCTCCTAGTTATGGATCACAGGCTTTCATGGATCATGGTTGTGGACTGCCTGCTGCTGTGGTCCTGCTTGACACCCATGCCTGCTATCATTATTATTAGTCATATTTCTATTATTCTTATTGTTATTGTTATTGTTATTATTGTTGTTGTTGCTGTGCTTCTCTGTCTCTCTCTCCCCTCTCCTTCTCCTTCTTTCTCTCTTAACCCAACCAGTCAAAGCAGATGGCTGCCCACCTAATTCTCCTTGAGGTTTCTTCCCATTAAAGGGGAGTTTTTTTGCTGCTCATGTGGGAATGTTGGGTCTCTGTAAATTAAGGAGTACAGTCTAGACCTGCTCTATGTGAAAAGTGCCCTGAGATAACTTCTGTTGTGATTTGGCACCTTAGAAATAAAATTGACTTGACTTCAAACACACTCACACACACACACACACCACTCCCTTTCTTGGCTTCCATGGCAACCCACACGGGAACCAAACCTGTTGGCATTTCTTACAAACAACTGCAACATTGTTTCAATAGTATATAGAACTTTTCTCGTAGCTCTAGTATATAAAGCTTTATTGAGGCCTTGCTCACAATTCATTCTGTGGCAGCACAATGACCAAATGATATACGGTATGTGAGGCTCTTGATCATATATTTGATCAGGACACTGGTTAGGAGGAGAGACGCCAGAAAACTGATGGTGAAGATGCATTAGAGGAACAATCCAGTGATGAGGAAGAGTTCCCTGCTGAGGTTGTTGTTATATTCCAGTCAAAAATGGGAATTTCTCCTTTCTCCTTCATCCCCACTTGAGAAGAGAGGTTGGCTGTCGACTGTTATCAGGATGACCCCATGGCCAACAAGATATGCCATATCCCGGGTTGGTGACAATTACTATAGCTCAAATAATCCATAACTTACACTAATTTTACTCAAAAAACAAGTTGCATTAACTCAGGTAAACAAGTTCAAAATATAAATGCAAATCTTGAGTTAATCAATAGAAATTAAGTTAATAAAAAGATCAGTACACAATAATAGATTATAATATAAGGATGATGGTACATTTATAAGCAGCTACAATAGGTCGGTCAAATTTGACTGGGAGCACAAAGTTAGCTAACGTGAAACAAACACAGCAGGAGGGTTAAATACATTTCCTCAAAATTTATAGAAAAACTACATTATGTTTCTCTCAAAATGTAATTATTATTATTATATTTATATTTTAGGAGGCTGTCTGGGGTGAGTCAAGCTCCAAAAATACTGTCCTACATTTCCCATAATGCCACTCCATAGCATCATGAGACCCTTCCTGCCTGATAAATGCCACATACTGTATGTTTCAACCTCCATGCCTTCTAGCTCCGAGTCATCCATCCCAAGTCAAGATAACCCTTATGACATCACAAGGGTTACTTTCTCTTGACTTTACAGAGCGTCCTGTTTTCCCAAGCTAAGCTTTGCATCCTGTTATGTGTAAAACTGGTGAAGTGCCTCTTTAAGTTGGATTGTATCATCTGCTAGGGTTGAGAAACAATCCACAGAAGGAAGCCGGCATTCTGGAGGGACAAGTAGTCAAACACACCACAATAGTCTTGTTGAAAAATCAAAATGACTTTACCCTTGAGTGTCTTTAACCATCAAATTAGTTAACTGTCAGAAAAGGACAGCAACTGACACAAGTTCAAAAGTTATAGCGAAATGACACTGCTCATTTAATGTCTCAGTGTAAAAGTCTCTATGGGGTAAATGATATTGACATATTTCCAACAGGGTTATGGATCGCCAATAGTTTGTTCTCTTGAATTTCTGTTTAAGATGTATGTGATGACCTCATATGAGACAGAGAGCCTTGAGCTGAATTTCAAACTCAACATCAGAAGCCCGCAAATGAGACCAACAGAATTGGATACTTAATCCCAGTGCTGAAGTTAGCATAACTTAGACGCTGTAATGTAATTTCCCATTTGGCCTATTGTGTCTCAGTCTTTGCAGTCAGCCTGTTGGGGCTCTTGTTGTTGAGGGTATTACACGACTACAGCTGCAAATATCTCCAGTTAAATGTTCCTCTTTTGCAGCTGTGCTGTGCTGGTGTCACCCTGGCAAAAGTGTCTTGTTCACACATCATCAGGGATGAGAGGGTGAGGGGGGCTAACACTGAAGGTGAGATGTAGAGCAGAGGACGGGGACATACCAACAAATGGTGGCAGCTTGTGTTATACTGTATGCACAGTGTGAACATAAAGGAGAACTTACTTAAAAATTCCTAAGCAGGTGTCCAGACCAAAGTTGGGACTGCTTTAAAAAAACATTCAAAGGGGCTGCACTGGTGGTGGTGGTACCAGTGCCGGTGACAAAAGTAGATATGCAGGAAGCCCAGTTTTGAGTAAAGCCCGCATCACACAGGGCTTTTAAACAGCAAAATGCTATAATAAAATGAATTCATTTCAATAAAACTGCCATGATCAGTGGATTTTGCGGATCAGTGGGGGCAAAGTAAATGTTGTGAATGGTACAAAGTTGTATTTGTGCTATTAACCAATAGCAAACCATCTTGACAGTGCTGACCTTTGAGGGAATGGAGAGCCGGAGAGCAACATGGAAGAAATTATTGTAGCTTATTAGCAATATTGCACCATCAACTTTTATTTAACATTTTTTAAAAATAAAACTGCTCCATAAAAGACGTATGGTTAGCAGATAAATATTAAATAGGACCTTATGGTAGATATATGTCTTCTGAATAAACTGTGTGAACTAATAATCCTGTTAGCTGGTTAAATGACAGTTGACAAGCTAGCTCAGAGATATTGTGACTGACTAGCTCTGCATTGCCCGATAACATTATGATGATGACCCTGCATTTTTTTGCCAGAGGTCTCAATAAAATTAATGGGGATTTTTGTTTTTCAGGCCATTCTTATTTTGGTCTGATCACATTATAAGCCACTACATAATTCATTTAAATATTTCATTGAAATCTGTAGAATGTTGGATTTTCAATGTGTTTTTTTTTTTTTTTTTAGATTAAATGTCAAATCAAGAGCTAAGTCATATCAATGGTATACACCTGCCTATTCACAGCACTTGAAGAGTGAGACGACAGACAAGCAAATCAAATTGACAGACTATAGGAAGGGTTTCCAACTTTAGTCAATGTTGATTTTGTTGTGGGTTGGGGAAGCACATAGTGCCAACACTAGCATTAAAAACATTACTAGGAATCACAGGTAAAGCACAAACTAAAGCATATATCCATTCAACCAGCACAGAGAGAGTGAAGTAGCCAGGGAGTAATTGAGAGAGAGATGGCTACAGGGAGAGAAACAGACAGGAGAGAGAAATTAGACCACTTTGGCCCTTCATGACATTTCAGTAAAAGCTAGAGTGCAATGACAATGAAAACCTCTTCAACAGCATCGACAAAGAATATTGCAGCAAATGAAAAGATAGTGTTAAGTGCACTTTACAGGAGTTCTCCATTTAGCACCATAAAACTACAACCAGCCAGACGACCAGCAATGTAGTAAAACTAGTATTTTTCACATGAGAGACACAACCGTTGAACAGGCTGAGTGTGGATGGAGTCTAACCAGCATGGTTTCATCTCATTGACAGTGAAACTTTTACACAACTCTCAAGAGTCTTTCTGTTGAAAAATGAGGTGATCTATGTTGTCTGACATTGGCCATCTGAATGTTAACGTATCTAACTAGTGTATCACAGTGAGTGTGCCACCTTATATTTGACCATTGAAAATCTCTCTCATTCACATCTTTGCACTTTTTGTCAAATGTATTTCTTCTCGGTGGTGTCCCTCCCAAAAAAAATGTTAATTGTTTGCTGTATTGTAATAATTACTGGAACCTCATCAATGTTGTTAGTTCCACTTGTTCTTTTCCTGTTATGACAACATTTCTGCTGTAAAAAAGGAAAAAAGTAAAAAGTATGGAAACCATTGGTCTAGAGCCCTCTACAATTTGTTACATTTACTAAACTTGTTATATTCTTTTGAATTGTTATTATTCTGAAGGTTTGATGACACACATATATAATATAATCTTTCCAGTACACACCAGGTGTAAAGTGTGAAGTGTAGCTTCACATCTTGAGAAGTTTGTGTTCCGTAGCAGTCAATTCCAGTGGTCTCAAATTGACTGTACTTACAGAATTGTTACCTGATTAATAGAAGATCTGCTTTAGTTTCCTGTGTGAGGATACCAAGCCAGAGAAAGGAGGATTAAAGTAAAGAGACCCACCTCACAACTGAGGAGAAAAGCTGAAGAAAAAGACCACCTTGTCCTGATATTGCTTCAGTGTAAAGCCAGAGAAATGCCTGTGTAAATGTCACAGGAGCCATCTGGGGTAGCCTATTAACAATATCCCAAAGCAATATCCCACAACCTACCTGATCTCACAGAAATATGTGAAATGACCATGACCTCTTAATATTGCATTACCTGGTGGTGGCATGTAATCTTTTAAAATTATGTAAAGAGGTTGGGGTCATTTCATGTATTTCTGTAAGATCAGGCTATATTTGTCTGTGTTTTCCAAAATCAATTCATTGTTTAAAAAAAAAGATGTTTTATGGTGTGACAATACTGCAGTTAAGGTCTGTTTAGGTTTAGGCACAAAAACCACTTGGTTAGGGTTAGGGAAAGATCATGGTTTGGGTTAAAATGGTCACCCGGTGGTGGTGGTGTGGGTTTAGCAGCCAATAACATAATAATGGATGCATTCTTAATGTAATAAAAGTCGATAATGTAATAACCTACCCATAATGTAATAACATTTCTATACCAATAATATAATAACTTTTTCACATAATGTAAAAAGTTGTGTGTGTGTGGTCAGGTTTTTGAGCAGTTATTTGAAAGAGGCAACAGTAAGGGTAAGTGTCATGGAAGTCTGACACATTATAGCTAATAAATAAAACTTAAATAAAGTGATATAAGTAGATTATTACATTATCAGCTCCAGTTATAACATTTTTAATGATTTTTTCAACCCAGCTAATAGTGTAATAACCAGCCAATACTGTAATCACTTATTACATTTTGCCCAAAAAGTTATTACGTTATTGGTTTAGAAATGTATTACATTAATGGTAGTTATTACATTGTTGGCTGCTACAGTGGGTTAAAGTTACTACTCTCTTAAAGTTAGGCAACGTTCATCGTCATGGCAACAGTAAACACCATGACAACTGTAGTTATGGTTTTTAAACATTTTAACATCTCCACAACGCTATGCCACAAGCTGGTCACAAGTTTACAATGATTAAAACGTCAAAACAATAATTCAAAATTGCACCTCGTTAATAACAAAAACCGAAAAAGAGCCTTTAAAGAAAGTTACCTTTAAGAAGATTGCCAGGTACTTTATGCTTTGCAGTCTTTCTTCTTAAAGTTTCTTTTCTGGAGCTCTCAGCTCTCAGGGAAACCACCACTTATGTTTGGCTGTCTTAATATGATAATATTAGCATTTCCACCGTGTATGACTGAAAACATACTCTTGCAGTGCTTGCAGAACTCAGCATTTTCATTGCCAGGTACTTTACGAAGGAAAGAGTAAGACTGCTGGAGCTCTTAAGACCAACTCTCTCTTTGGCATGATAGCTAACTGTTAGCATAATGACAGGTTGTCAGAAAGAGCTCCAAATGTCATAGGCTAGCAACAGCCTTGACAACAACACATTGATTGATTGACACACATACAGACAAAGCAGTGTTGAATTCAGATGCATGGTACATTGTTTATATTTTTATATTGGGTTAGGTAATAATGAGTTGGACAGAACATGATAAACGTCTATGTAAGCGCTGAAAGAAAGTATAATATTATAATTACTATTTTAAAACTGGGACAATTTAGTAATGAATGTTGAAAACCAGGACATTTTAGGTTTTTACAGGGACTCCGGACACCCAGCTTGAAACCAGGACGTCTGGTCAGTGGAAGGTAGCAGTTAGCAGTTGACAGCTAGCTAGTTGTTGTAACTTTAAAAATATATCCAAATACGATCTTTCCTTTTCTGTTCTTGCTGATTAATGCTGTTACCTCTTCTTTGGAGTTCTTTCTGAAGATTATTTGAAGGTTATTTTGTAAAATGTGCCACTTTTTAGGTCCAAGTTCGAGATGTATTCAGGAGCTCATTTTCAGTGCAGCTACTCTCTCATAGAACTTTTTTTTCTTTTTTTCTCTGAGAACAGGTTGCCCATAACACATAAGCCCATGTGGGAGCCATTTGCTCATGTATTTATGTATGTATGTATATATGCATCATACAAAACCTCACTGCAAAACCTGGCAGTTTGTCTGCTTTATTATGGGACTTCAGATATGACTGAAGACCAGCGTTGAACATCTGCTGCATCAAGCAACATTTCATTTAACTAAAACTACATCTTAAGTGAAAAGCCTATTTTTATTCTGTTCTCCTGTAATAGCAACAGTTCCACATGCAGTACTGGCATTGATTCATGCTAGAATTGAGATACACTATTGCGTCATGCAGTGCAGGATGACAATATATCTAATTGATTTTTCATGTTTCAAAAGGGCACAAGAAGATTTATTGCCTTTGCTTTGGCCATGAGAAGCCGAGCCTCAGGGGAATACACCCATACATCTTTTTCGGCCGAGGTCCACCTAAAGGCTTGGTCTGGCCACTTGCCTGTCGGTTACCGTGGCAACCTCATCCCCCATCCCTTCCTAACACACAGTGGGGGTGAGGGACAGTCTGTTGAATGGCCTGTGTTCTTTTAATTTTGTTGTGTGTGTATTTTTCTGTGTGTGGGTGGTTGTGTTTCAAGGATCGTGCAAGCAAGAAGTGAGGAATATGTGGAGAAAGATACAGATACATGTAGGAAATCATTTACTCAGTAACACTGTATTACTTATGATGCAAATGCACATATATGACATAATTTCTTTTCTTTTTTTTCCTGGTGGTGTTGTTTCCATTGGCCTGGTTGTCCCCAGCTTGCTGTTTCATGTAACACACAGCAAGAGACAGCAGAATGTTGACACAAGTGTGAACAAGCCACCAGCAACCTCTGACAAGATTCCCCACTGAGACTGATGAGTGAGACTCTGCTGAATAGTAGAGGTCTGCTTTTGTCTTCTCATGTGTCCTTCTCTTGTCTTTTCCTCACTTATCATCTTTCTTTTTCTCTTCTTTCCCTTTTTTGTCTCCAGTAGAGCCTATTTTCTCTTCGTGTCTCCGTAGCCTCAGGCCATCACAGCGAGTTGTTGAAAACAGCCGGTGTCAACAGAGGTGCCCGACTCCCAGACAGCATTTCAGCCGGATAAACCTCAAGCACGCCTATCTGAAATTACTGACACCAGACAGACAAGGACACACTCATAGACTACAGATGTCATTCGTTTCATTTGTCTGCTTTACCACTACGTTACCACGGTGTTGCCGCGGCGGTAAAAGAGGGGGCAGCACTAGATTGTAGAATTGTAGATGCTAGATGGCAGCAGAGGATTTTAGGATAATACCCCCTCTGACCACAATATAGTTGCAATGGCAGAGTGGCACTGCCTGTAACACTTTGTGAAATGGACATTTTCCAGGGTGGTGTGCAGAAGCATACCACAGTGAAGAGCCTTAGTGTCCTCAAAAGTTATATTAGCAGGAAGACCACACAATCACCATAGCAGATCCACAGACAGGAATCCTCAACAAATAGTACATATACATGTACAATACACGATATAACCATATGACCTGGGCAAGGTCACATCTCATGCTACATCTCGCACACTCAGGTTGAAACTACAGGTGGGTAGGAAGGAGGTAGGTGTAGAACGTTGCTGATTTTCAATTTACAAGAATTTAAGCCCTTAGACAATTGCAAAATCTAATGTTAGAGAGCTAACAATGATTTCAGAAAATAATAATAATAATTAGTGATAATAATTATAATTATTATTAATTTTGGGGGGGAGCTGAGATGAAATTAAGGTGTATCTGAGCACCCCTAAAGAGTCTAAAATCACCAGTGGTTGAAGCCTTAATTAATGACCATCGTGAGCATGAAGGAGGCTTGTCTGATAAACTTTTGAATAAATTTCATCATTTAACATTATTAAAGAGAGAATTCTGCTGCCTGTTGTATAATGTCCCTCATGCACAAATATTGGATGACAGAATATTAAGTTGGGACTTTTGTTTAATTCCTATGAGCACACATGCTGCATGTAAAGCATTTTGCTGGATATTAATTTATTCAACAAACAGCATTCTAGTCTGATTATTACTGGGGCTGTATGAGGGAGTTTTTTACCTCTTCTGCTTCAGTCACACTGCGAGGGGAAAAAAAAAAATTGTAAACTGATTTGATATGAGAAGATCAATCTCCTCAACACCTTAAAATTGTCTCTTTCACTGTGTTTCCTTGTTGATTAAACCTTTGTTGTGAGTAAGAGATGATGATTGAGATATTAAATTCATTACAGTGATGTTAGAAGAAGTTGGAACAAGATGCACATTTCTTTGTCTGAGCATGTTTCATCTTGTGCTGCTGCAGCCTTTGTTAATCTGACGACATTCAGTTTAGACTTGTTAACAGGTCTGTCCGACCTAGTAAGCCATTTTCGTGACTTATTCAGACATGAGACTAAAGTTAAATTCCCATCAGATTAATGTAAAGGGGTTGGAAAGAGTATATGGATTAGCACATACTGTGGCTACTGATGTAAACTACACATTTACATTCATAGCTATAATAGCCCTACTACTGTTTAAAGCTTTTAATGCTTCCAGTGTTATGACAAAAACTGAAATGTAAGCATCCAGGTCCTTCAGATCATTTACTCCCCAGTAGCAGCATGTGGTGTACAGGAAGTATCAATCATGTCTTGTTCTGACATTACTGTCAAGAATGTGTGCTCTCCCTGACAATTTGTCCCGAATGACATGTGCATTGGTGACCAGACATAAAAATGACTAATGGTAAACAAAGCAGTGTACACAGTACATACACAGCTCCAGGAACAAGGAAAATACTGTATTGAAAAGGCAAAGAAATATTGTTTGATGTTGTAATCTCAGGACACTTGTAATAGATGGCTCCTGTTCCTCAATATATTGTTTCTAAGTCTAAGTATAAATACACTGATACCATGTATAAATATTTTTAAATTAATTTTACATGTTTTTCCCTCAAACCCATGAGTATCTGTGACATTGTTCTGAAATCTAGATGCATGAAATAATTTTTCATCTGAATTGTTCAGTACTATTGCAATTAAATGACAATCATAAAATAAAACATGCAGTAAAAACTTGCATTACATGTACAATTCTGGAGTAAAATATAAATAATTATAAAGCAGAAGAATTGAACTCCTGAAGCACGGAGCTATAGCACTAAATCTAGATGACCTTTAGTTTTAATAGCCATTCAACCGCTGGCTGTTGAGGTGGTATCCAGAAAATGACATGGGCTTCATACTGTAGATAACTGGCGGACTTTCTTGGGAAGACCTGGTCTGATTAGGACAGATGACAAACATCCCACTTTGGATGGAGCTGCTCTCATATCTAATAACATGGCTGAGTTTATTAGTTTACTAAAACCATGACAACCTAGTGTTGAGACCAGGAGGCAGAGCTGCAGTCCTACACACTTCTTTGCGCTTTCATTAGAGCAGTTACCCACCCAAAACCACATAGAGACTGTGTCTGTCCCCCGACCACTTAAATCAACTAAATCTAAAGTGAACAGAGGAGGAGTCATACATAAAAATCTAATAAAAATTAAAATTAGATCTCTGTCTTCTAAAACTGTATTAATAAACAATCTAATATCAGATTATCATGTTGATTTATTTTGTCTCACTGAAACCTGGCTGTGTCATGATGAATATGTCAGCCTCAATGAATCCACTCCCCCCAGTCATAATAATACTGGGTGACTAGATGACTTTAATATTCATGTGGACGTTGATAATGATAGTCTTAGCACTGCGTTTATCACATTATTAGACTCAATTGGCTTCTCTCAGAATGTAAATAAACTCACTCACTGTCTTAACCACACCCTCGACCTTGTTCTGACATATGGCATCGAAATTGAACATTTAATACTTTTTCCACAAAATTCTATTTTATCAGACCATTACTTAATAACCTTTGAATTTCTATTACTGGACCACATGCCTTTAGACAAAAATGTCTTCACTAGATGTCTATCTGATAGTGCAGTAGCTAAATTTAAGGAAGCGATTCCATCAGCATTGAATTCAAGGCCATGTCTCAATACAACAGAGGACCTTTATGCTAACTTTAGTCCCTCCCAAATTGATCATCTTGTTGATAGTGCCGCAGGCTCACTGCGAATGACACTCGACTCCATCACAACTTTAAAAAAGAAGATAATAAAACATAAGAGGTTAGCTCCATGGTATAACTCCCAAACTTAAAGCAAACAACATGAAACTTGAAAGGATGTGGCGTTTCACTAAACTGGAAGAATCTTGCTTAGCCTGGCAAGATAGTCTTAAAATATATAGGAAGGCCCTCTGTAGTGCCAGAGCCACCTATTACTCATCATTAATAGAGGAGAATAAAAACAGCCCTAAGTTCCTTTTCAGCACTTTGGCCAGGCTAATAAAGAGTCATAACTCTATTGATCCATGTATTCCTATAGCTCTCAGTAGTAACAACTGCATGAGCCTCTTTAATGATAAATTCTAACTATTAGATTCTACAAAATTCATCACCTCCTGCCCTCAACAGGTACTGATTTATCCCCAAACAGGAACCTTAGAAACAGCTGTAAAACCTGATATATATTTAGACTGTTTTTCTCTTATTGACCTTCCTGAACTAACTTCAATGATTTCTTCATCTAAACTATCAACCTGCCTCTTAGACACCATCCCATCTAGGCTGCTTAAATGTATAATGTGCCCCCTGATGCAAACAAATGGGGGGCAGCATATCATCCAGCATATCCCCTCCACCCCTCCCCCCCAACACACACACACACACACACACACATACCATCCCATCGCCAGTATCACTCACTGAATATAGCCTAAAGCTTACTGTTTGCAGTGTGAATCTGTGCTATGGCGTTGTCAATATATCAAAATGCTATGGAGACATTAGAGACAGCAATAACTTACAAATGAGGTGCACAGATCAGTAAGTGGTTGCACCATGGAGATAAGTTACATCATAACTCTAAGTAACAACTAAATAATGACACACTTGCCCCTACGGTAGGTGTAAATCATAAAATGTCAGAGAACTCACTAATGGTAAATCACCTTTTCTGCCACACAGCATCATTTTTTCGTTAACTGCATGCCATTTTACCATCTGCAGCAGCAGCCAGCTGCTCTGACAGTGTTGGTGCAACTTTCCAAATAGGCATTATTTGGATAAACTGATCACATATTGGGAATCAACATGATTACTTTCTCACCTGAAAAATCATTTAATAAAGTGACATATTAACAGTCCTAGAGTGAAAGCCTGCTAACTTCAGTAGATATCTCTGCAAAACCATACATATAGGTCTTTGACATAACACATTCAGTTGATAATTTTAGTTAATTTAATTTGGGAATGTTTTACACTAAAATTCTGGCCAATTCTTACACAATATACCTTTAAGGAAGTCTTACCCTTACTTAGCAATCCTTTATTAGATATGAGCAATCTGTCTTTAGTTACAGGCTATGTACCACAGTCCTTTAAAGCAGCAGCAATTAAACCTCTTCTTAAGAAGCCTACTCTTGATTCAGGCATTTTAGCCAACTATAGACCTATATCTTACCTTCCCTTTCTCTCTAAGATCCTTGAGAAAGCAGTGGCCAATCAGTTGTGTGACTTTCTACATAACAATAGTTTATTTTAGGATTGTCAGTCAGGATTTAGAGCGCATCATAGCACAGAGACAGCACTGGTGAAAGTCACAAACAACCTCCTAACTGCATCGGACAAAGGATTTCTCTCTATACTTGTCTTGTTAGATCTTAGTGCTGCATTCGATACCATTGACCAACACATCCTATTACAGAGACTAGAACATTTAATTGGCATTAAAGGAACTGCATTAAGCTGGTTTAAGTCCTATTTATTAGATCAATTTCAGTTTGTACACGTTAACGATGAATCCTCCATGCACACAAAAGTTAGACATAAAGTTTTGCAAGGTTCTGTGCTTGGACCAATACTATTCACCTTATATATGCTTCCTTTAGGTATTATTATTAGGAAACACTCCATAAATTTTCATTGTTATGCAGATGATACCCAATTATATTTATCAATGAAGCCTGATGAAACCAATCAGTTAAACAAACTCCAAGCATGGCTCCAGGACATAAAGACCTGGATGACCTGCAATTTTCTGCTACCAAACTCAGACAAAACTGAAGTTGTTGTGTTTGGCCCTAAACACCTTAGACACATATTATTTAATGATATAGCTACTCTAAATGGCATTGCCCTGGCCTCCAGCTCCACCGTAAGGAATCTGGGATTTATTTTTGATCAGGATATGTCCTTCAAGTCCCACATAAAACAAATTTCAAGGACTGCCTTTTTTTCAATTATGTAACATCGCAATAATTAGGCACATCCTGTCCCAAATAGATGCAGAAAAACTAGTCCACGCATTTGTTACTTCTAGGCTGGATTATTGCAATTCCTTATTATCAGGCTGCCCTAACAAGTCTCTAAAAACATTCTGGTCCAGAATGCAGCTGCATGTGTACTGACAAAAACTAGAAAAAGAGATCATATTTCTCCCATTTTAGATTCGTTGTACCTGCTCCCTGTAAAATCCAGAAAAGAGTTTAAAATCCTTTTCCTCACCTACAAAGCCCTTAATGGTCAGGCACCATCATATCGTAAAGAGCTCATAGTACTCTATTACCTCACCTGGGGTAACCCCAACTGTGGAGCATGGTTGTGGACCACCTGCTGCCATGGTCCTGCTATTGTTATTATTGTTGTTGTTGTGCTTCTCTGTGTGTCTCTCTCCCCTCGCCCCCTCCCTCTTCCTATTTCAACACAACTGGTAAAGGCAGATGGCCACCCCCTTAGAGCCTGGTTCAGCTCGAGGTTTCTTCTGTTAAAGGGGAGTTTTTCCTTGTCACTGTCAGCAAGTGCTTGCTCATGGGGGAATGTTGGGTCTCAATAAATTAAAGAGTACAGTCTGGACCTACTCTATGGGAAAAGAGCCCTGAGATAACTTGTGCTGTGATTTGGTGCTATATAAATAAAATTGACTTGACTTGACAAAGCCTGGTCCACTCAGTTTGTCTGGTAGTGTGTGTGGGAAACTGTCTTGGAGTTGGAGGAAAAGGTGAAGGATTTTTTCTTAATAAAACTGTAACAGCCATGTGTATTTAGTAACAAATGATATCGCCTAATTAAGTGCAGATTGAATCACTATTGTGTTTTTTGCTTTGTGAAAAAGTCAAGGGATTAATTTAAGTTCTGTCTCACACCATTTGTGGTCTGTCATGTAGTTCCCATGTATTTATGTATGCTAGGCTAGCTAGAGCAGCTGTTGGCTATCTTGTCAGTCTGGTGGATTACAGGGAGGGCAGTGTATGACAAACGGAGAGGGATTATGATGGAGAAAGGTCTGTCACTGCTCTCCATGCTGGTGACAGCTTTGAGTGTCCCAGGGTTCGACTAAAACTGATTTATAGCCGTTACAATTTGATAAGAGTGAGTGGTTCAAAATGAGCATAATTAACATTAATCTCTGTCTCAAGAAAACTGAGAGTCAAGAAAAATGAAAGAAGAAAGGTCTACACGTTAATTAGCAGTGCAACGAACTTGTGTGAAATGGTGATTAGCTTTTTTTCTGGCTTTGATGTATATAATAAGACCAAAGCTATGAAAAAAATGGAAAATTCCTATAAATATCTGGTTAAATATTTGCAGAAATGCCCTCATCTATTTCCTTCACAAATTGTCCTTTGTACAGAACACAGTGTAACAGCACAACAACAACAAAAATCCTTCATCGAACACCATAATGTTGGCTCCCCACCGGTAGCTATTCATAGTCAATAGCATCACAACAACACCAGACTCATATCAAGTGAGACACCAAAGCAGAGGACATGAACACAACTGTAAATGAAAAACATTGCGTATACTGATGTATTTGTGCAAACTGACTGGAAAACAGGAGATGTAATTTCTCAGGACAAGAAAGGATCCAGTCACTATTTTGGAACTGTAACTGGACAGCAATATAATGAGTAACACTATAGAATTTTTTAAAACTGACCAAATAACATGAACGCCATCAGTTTTTCAACCAGTCTGGTGTACTGACTTGTCCACTGTTTAGTGAATTGAAGGGGTGTTGCTATGCAGATGGTGTGTGAGACAGAGACATAGTAGAGGATAGATATAACATTAGTCTTATGTTTGTATTAGCAGCAGTAAATTAATGTGTAAATAAAAGGGAAAGTGAAATCCATTTTATTTTGTTAAAATAAAATGTTATTAAAATGTTATTACTTTGTTAAAATAAAATGGGTCCTTTTCTAAAGGTTTTTCAAATGAAGTAATTGTAAGGGGCTTCATTTTTGCCTTTTGAGAATCTTATAATGACACCTAAAATGGAAAAAATAAGGGATTTGTAAGTGTATGTTGATTAAGGTCTGGACTAAGGAGTTTAATGTCACTTCAACATCAACTTTAATCTGTGGGGATGGAATAAACAGTCTGCTATTTTGAGTGGTCACTTGCATACTAACCATGACCTTTGATTGGCTGTTTGGTTTGGTTTACCACTCACACTTATGAAAAAGTGTTAGGCATCGCAGCAAAAGCCTTAACACTTTGACACTTGACTTTTTTAGGTGATCAAAATGTTACAATTAACTTTCATGAACCGAAAACACTCTGAAATAGCGATGGCTACATCTACGCCTATACTCTGTGAATCTGGGGTTACAACATTTTTACATGACATAACCAACGTTGTCGCTATGGTAGCGACTTGTCAATCATACTGTGGCCATGCCCTAAAGCATACCCTGCTTCATCATCAAATGTAAATGGGACCATAATTTACAAAATGAACATCATGCTGTATTGAGGAAGACATGAAACTAGTGATTGAGAAGAAGTATGGTCATTTTCTTATAGACTTCCATACAATTGCACTTCTTTTTGCAGCCAGTGGAGTCGCCCCCTGCTCGCCATTAGAAAGAATGCAGGTTTAAGGTACTTTTGCATTGGCTTAATTTTTCAGACCTGGAACCACCTGCTTGGTTTACATACTGTGGATTTTGGCCCCCATCACTTACACGAAAGCACATTTGAAGGGAATCTTTTAATAGCCAGTATGAACAGGAGGAATGATTACAGTGAGGAAAACCTCTTTCACTGTTCATATGGACATCTGACTGTTGATTTAAGACACACTTGAAAAATTGTGAACCTGTCCTTTAAGAGTTGTAAGTACAACAGTGCTAATATGGAGATGTTTATCACTTTATCACAACTGCACAAATAGCTGGCTGGTCTGCAATAGCAATATGTATAAGCATATAAATACTTCACTCCAGTGTACACAACTCTGATGCAAATATGAAGCACACTAAAACATAAGTATGAAGAGCCAAGCATCATATGATACTATAAGTTAGCTGCAGAAGTGCTGGACAGTATCATGACATTAATTTCTGACTTTACAGTTTATTACTGTGTATTTTTTTTAAAAAAGAAAAAACTCTGTGAAACTGTGAAATATTACACAAAATAATAGGTGATTAAAACACATCTGGTGACACTGTAAACACTAATTACAATCTGTCTGCACCTTGAATGTTGTCTTTATTATGCAGTTATGCAGGGACTGAATATGATGTATGATATGAACACTAATGCCCCATATGGAGGCTATGTGCACAAGCATGAATGGACACAAACTCACCAATAAATAGGAGGTGTTCTGGTTATTGCTCCGGTGTGATGCATTATGTGGTCTTACAGTCATCCCATTATGCCCTTTGAGTCAATATCAATTTATTTTCAGTGTTTGTTTGAACCTGTTTAGATGTACAGATTGAGAGAGTGCTGTACTGTATATAGATAATTCAAGCAGTGTAAAGGAATGTCATCAATCTGTATTTGAATTTAAATACTCTCTGGGGATTGCTGGAGATCTAAGTGGAAAGCCCCTCTCATCTCACATTTCAAGTAGGGTAAAGGAACTCTTTAAAAAGCATCGTAAATACTTTTCCATCCTCGTCTGCCACATTAACAGGTACAGACTGTAAAAATATGACAAATAATACTGGATGTGGTTTCTCCAGCCTCCCTAAATTATGTCCTGTCACTCCCCCCATCACTACATATATTTTGTAGCACACAGACGTGAAACAGGACCATTTTTCCAAATGATGGATATGTTAATCTTCCTTTATCCCAATTCTCTCTGTAGCCCATTAAGGTTATAGCAGAGCCCCTGACCCTGACAACCTCTCATCTGTACCTCTCACTACTCCTCCCCCCACTTCAGCTTTCCCTCTGTCTCTGCTTCTCCCTGCAGACTGAGTTATCAGCATCACATTCTGTACTGAGTTATGATGTGGTGTTAACCCTTGAACCCTGCCATGTGAAAGGTCATGGCGAGGGGATAAATAATCCCCCCAGTGAGGACGATATTTCCAGTGGGCTGGCATGAGGCCAATACGTCAGCGATCCCTCAGGAGAAGATGGAGCTTTTTGTACACAGAAGGTACAACAGTGAGGTAATGCACAGGTACTGTTGCTATGTCCGTCAACTTTTCCAGACTAGCATTGTACATATGCAATTTACAGTGATATCAGTGGCAGATTAAACTTTCAAAATTTGTGGTGATTTTTTAAACAATGGGTTCAGACAGAGGCAGACAACTGTGGCCAGCTAACAAGTCAGTCTCAGACTAACTTGTTTCCAGCTAACTCTCATCTTAAATATGCATTTCATGGCTAAATATATGATTTCATGCTAACTCAGCACTTTGTAATGATGCAAAAAAGACTGAGGCAAAAGCTAACGGGTAAATAGCATGCTCTCCAGCTGTGATCCATGTAGAAGGAAATAGACTAATTGTCAGCGTTATTCTTGTATTGCAGGGTAGATTTTGTTAGCCATAATATTCTACTACAGTATAATAAGAAACTGAACTTTTTCAGATGTTTATTGTAGAAATACACAGCAAAGTTACTGGGAAAAATAACAAAAGGTTAGATTTGTGCTTTATAATAAGTACAGTATATTGTAAGTATTATCAAAGAATGTTTCACTTTTTTAAGAGAAAGAGCTTTGAGGATGAACGTTATATCAGAAAATCTTCACTAAATCCAATAAAGAGCAGGACCTAAACTCTGATATACTGGTTAGCATCTGGGACTGGAGTTACAGTGGCTCCCATTCATTTCAATCATCATCATTATTAAAAGTAAGAAATTTAACCAATAGTAGTGCTAAAACAATATCTTATATATAATGAAGGAAATCAAAGTTTTCATCCAAAGTCATTTAAAAGAGTGATGAAACTGATCACATAAAAGTAATTTAGCAATATTAACTTTATGAATGCGCCTTTGATTGGCATTTTACAGATCGATTTGTAGACCGCATAAAAAATCACATCACCAGTGTAGCTGATTATCAACCTTAACAATTGTACTATATTTAGATTCCATCTCTCACCTTTTGTTTCCATCTACACCTCATCATATAACCAGCTGACTCTGGATAAACGTGTGTACACTGGTTTTTGTCTGTGTGAGGTGTGCACATTCTCACCACACATTCTATTATAAATACCTTTATGTCTTGGAAATGGTGCATGCATGTCTTAGTAACCCATAACCCCACATAGTAATACAGTTTACTAATGATATGCTAACAATTTGCCCTGGAAGTAATCACTACTTGATATTCCATCTATCAAATCTGTTATCTATTTACCTACTAGAGGTAACTAAATAGCAAAGTATGCTAATGTTAGTAGCATACATTACAGCAGACTAACTCTCTTGAGTCCTTTCTTTATACTTAGTGTATACTCTTGTATTTTTTGGTTTTGAAAGGCAATAAAAAAAGTCACAACTGTTCAAACTCTTTGGATCCTGAGCATCTCTGTTACTACAGACTCCTGCAACCTGCCACAGCATGTGAAGTTTGCCAGGCCTGCCATGCACATGGCTGCTTAGAGGTTTAGCAGTCAGTTACTCTTGTTGTAAGGCAATAAAGAACTCTCCTACATTTCAATTCAATACCTCTACAAATTATGCTTTTGTTAACTTTTTCCACTTTGAGATATTAAGGGTTATTTGAAGCATTTCCTAATTAAAACACTTCAAATGGACTTGTCATGATCAATCACTAATGATACATTTCTGATATATTATTAACAAAAGCCAGAGGATTTATTGAAAAGTAAAGCATGTTTCAGTGAGCAAGCTTTTTTCTCCTCTTTGTCCCTGACGTTCAGTTTTATAGGCCATTTTAGGACACGACTGACGGCTCCTGGTACATCACATCTCTTCTCCTTGCTGTGAAAACAAACAGCTTGTAAACAAGAGTCACAGTGCAAACATCATCAAATCAATTCTCTACAGCCTTCACTCCAACATCATGAACACTCAACCGCAGTCTTGTGTTATTTCCCCGGTGAGAACAGAGGAAATTGCAGTAATGAACAAGGCCAAACAGATTTCTTGTGGAAATCTCCTTCACTCTGTGTATGAAAGCACCTAAAAGGCAGAACTATGGCTCCTTAATGCCTCACTTGCTTCATTAAACAGAGCCCACTAATGAAAGAACAGAGAGGTGGCGTATTTGAAAGTAATTGAGAACACTGTTATTGATCCTATGACCTTTGCCCTCTCACCTCATTGTTAAATATTGATCATCCTTTAGGTTTGAAGAGGTGTTCTTATAGCTTTACCAATAGGAACATTCATTGTATTCATAAAAACAAAGCACAGCAAGTGAAAAAGGTATTAGGACATGGTTGAGTTATTGGTCCATATAGAAACATTTTGCTCAAGGCAGTGTTCATTTTGACACCTGATTTTGATTTCTTTTTTTCTGAAGAAAATGTATACTATTACTTTTCATCAACTTTTAAACATTTGATTTGTTACTTTATCTCATTTTAGTCCACAAAAACTACATTTTAGCCTACATTTTCATCATGTATGCGTATATCATTTTTAAGTCTTCTAATAATTTTGAGGCTGCAGCTGTCGCCATCTTTGTCGTGTACAGTTACCATGGTTACAGGTGTTCTCGTCCATCTTGAGGTTGGTGGAAAAAGCACTGTTTACTTTACACAGTGTCCATGTCACTGACATTCCACAGATGCATGCAGGTAGTTTAATAAATTTAATCCATTAAAAATTCCTAACACTATGTGTAATTTTTCACCTGTTAATTCCACTGTTTAAATGTGTCTTTCGCTGCCTATCGGATGATCTTCTGCATGTCACTCTGGTGTTTTCTCCACTTCTCTCAAGCGTGTCCTTAGTCCTGTAAATGAGCTCGTCAGATGCTTTGATGACAACGATCACTGGATGTCTCAAAACTTTCTACAACTGAACAAAAGTGATAGTAGGCCCAAAAGTACAGCAGCAGGAGATCGTATCCATGTTATCATCATTTTCTCCAAAGCACAGTGTGCATGTGTTTGTGTGTGTGTGTGTGCCTTTGTGTGCACCTGCTGTAGTCCATGTGTGAGTGCTGTAGTAGGAATAGGACAGGGGTTATAAAAACTGTATTTTATGTATGTGTGTGTGTGTTGTATGGGTGGCTGAAAGGTTATTTTATTTATGTGGACTATTTTATACACTGTATGTGTTTTTTATCTCATTCTTTTAATGTTTTATGTGTTTTTCTGTAAAGCACATTGAGCTTACTGTGTATGAAATGTGCCATACAAATCAAATTGACTTGACTTGACTTTGTACATTCGTCCGTCTTTCATATTACCGTTTATTTTTTATTAATTGATGAAAAATTTTACACATTTTGTGATAGTTCTTACTTTCAATCGTTACTTTTTATTTAGTTTGAGTCTTGTCTTCATCAACAAATATTTGTCATCATAGTTTTTGTTGATGAAATAAACACTTCTACACCACACAGACACTAATACTTTTTGAATACTAACAGGAAATACTGTATATCACTCATATGTCTTGATTATAAGTGAAAAGTTCTTTACATAATGCCTTACTTCATGTCTTTTGTCCTTGTCTCTCTCATCCACTGGCTTGATTCTATTTATTTTCCTCCCTTTCACCATCAGAAATATCTGAGAAACAGCTGAGGAGGTCTTTTCAGAAGCAAATCAGATACTACTTTGATGTCTAATTTTCCAGCCAATACAGATAGTCATGAGTGTATCCTTGACATCTGTAGGATAATAACTTATTAAAAAGTCTATTCATTATTCAGTTTGGTTTATAATGAACTCTAATTGAAACAAAGTATCCATCTGGTATGGCCTCACTCTGGCTAGTCCTCTATGTCAAGGGTCACTGGAATCGATTTTGGGCTACTGATCCCCTGTAGGCACTGTCCATCCATCTGCATACAGATTTATAGGTTTATATAATGAGGTCAAGAACAGAGTAGAACAGTTCTCCGCAATCACGTGGTTCATACTATTTCACAGGGCTCAAAGTGGTTCTAATTTTTATAGAAAAACATGTTTATCTAAAGGTTTCAACATTTTCAAGACTAAAGTGCAGATGTAAATTTAGTGTAAATAAATGATGACGATGATGGTGTACTAGTCAATCTAAGGGAATTTAATATTACACAGGAGAAAAGTGTCCGTTTAAATAATTTTCAAACTCTTTAGGATGCAAAGTTTAGAAGCCATTTCTAAGTAAGACTGTATGGCAACTTAAAGATGAATATTTTCCCATTTTTCCAAGAAAAACACCTGAATTTGTTCATTTTAGTTAAATCCATATAATTTTGCATTTGTTTTGTGCACTGATATGTTCGCTTTAACAGGTGAACAGTAGTTCATTTTTTTCCAACTTTTAATCACGCAACTTCATTGTCTTCAACGTCCATTTCCCGCTTTATCATGGTCCCCTGGGCTGGGTTATGACAAAAGACAGAGGGATGAGGGATAGTGATATATAGCACATTTTAGGCCATAGTGGGTGACTTACAAAGTTGAGTAAACAGCAGCAACCTAAATGAAATCAATATTTGCTGTGAGCAGCTTTGCCTTTAAAACAGCAGCAGTTCTCCTTGGTACACTTGCAGGTAGGTTGTTGTAACCATCCTGGAGAAAGAATGTTCTTCTGTGGATTTATTATTTAGGCCATCTCAGGTGCTCCTTCATGTAATCTCAGATTGACTCCATGATGTTGAGATCAGGGCTCTGTGGGGGCCAAACCATACCATCTGTTTCAGGACTCATCATTCTTCTTGTTGCTGAAAATAGTTCTTTATGACTCTAGCTGTATGCTTGGGGTCATTGTCATTTCATGAATAAATTTTGGACCAGTCAGACACCTCCCTGATGGTATTGCATAATGGATAGGAATCTAAACATCTAGGGTGCCTAAAACTTTTGCGCAGTACTGTATGTTGGACAAAAGAGCCTGTCAAGCAGTCCTGACCAGTTAGCTCATAGAAGGAGGCAAGTCATTCTGTCTTGGATTAACCTACTCTCAGCTACGATGAATCTGTTTCTCAGTGAAAGGAGTTTTAATGCTACACTCACAGCATTTTCAATCACAGCATGTCAAGTAGCATTTCTCCAAAAGTAAATATTCTTTTATATCCGATGACTGACAAAGCTGGTAATAAAAAACCTGACAAGGTTAGCAAAGCAGGTATGAGCCAAAAGTGAAAAGGAAAACCGCTTGTGAGAATGTAGCGTTCACATGAGATGGAAGCTCGACTCGCTCTGCGGGGTGTGAAGTGAGAAGGAGGGAGGAGAGAGAACCAGAGGGAAGCAGATGTGTAAAAAGTGTGGAGTGGGAAAGAAACAGACTGAGATGAACAGGGAATATTCTAAGATATGAGAAAGAGTGAAAAGAGAGATGTGAGAAAGCTACCCAGGCTCCTAAAAATTACTTTCATTTGCAATTAATTTGAAACAGAAAATACATTTCGAGGGAACCAAACAGCCTTTAGTCTCAGGTGTCATAGCCCTGTACTTGGCATACCCAGCCTCCTCCATACCACAAATTCTGTTCATGATAATAATAAAACATTTCCTGGACTGAATAAAATGTTGCCACTAAACATAATCTAGGAAGCAATTACATCGCCAGAATGTATTCAGCAGACCAAATTAGTAAGTGTTTTTTGTAGGAGACATGGTTGCAGAAAGAGAAAAATGAATGCAGAGACAGAAACAGGGAACCATATGGAGTGTGGGAATACAGTAGAAATGATAAACTGATGGAAAGATATATTAGGACTGAAACATTGTAGGAAGACAAAGATGGACAGAGGAGGGAAACAATTTGCATAAATCAAGAAAAGACAAAAACTGATATTCCAGCTTTGTTGTCTTACTATGGATTGACTGATACTATAAAAACTGCAGTCTACATTTTGCATCAACATTCTTAAACCCCTCCCCCAAGCGGCAATGGCCCAATCCATAGGCTCTATATAAAGATGGACATAGTGAGGTATTACATCACCCACTGGTTTGCACTGGAGCCAGTTTGAAGCCCAGAGTTGCTGCTGCCTAAACTCATCGGTTTGTCCTCGTCCTCAAATCCCTTCCTCATGTTAAAGTGAAACATACTGTTTAAAAATACTAACAATACAGCATAAATATAACCTTTTTGTTGTTTGTCCAAGAATTATATTGTGTATTTCTATAGTAAACATCTGAACAGTGTTGTTTTAGAAAGAAATAGTCTGACATAATTATGTACTATCATAATAAGAGCGCTAACTAGCTCTACCTTGCAATACAAGAACAATGCTGATAATTACAGTATGTCTTTACATTAATGCATGTCATTTGACATCTGTAGCCTTACTGACAGAAGACATAGTCAAGGTACAGTAGCCTGTCTGTGCCAATGCTGGCTTTCATAGAAAAACAATGAGTGAGAGTGCTTCAACACCAAAACTCCTTACCAGTTTACAAAGCTGACATGACAATATAATTTGTGTTTTCAAGGTTGATTAGATGGATTTTACATCTTCCCATAAGATGCAAAACTCATTCCTTAAAAGTCATTGTGTATCATTTACTGCATGCTTAACTTCACGAATGTGCATTCCTCGTTTTAAAACACGGAAAATTGTCAATTTGGAGTTATTTATCCTGAAAAAACTGCCGAGCAGAGCTGAAATCCTGTTAAAACTCTCATTAAAGGAAGCCTCAGGAAAAACATAACAGCCTACAGCTACTGTAAATCTGCAGCTACATGACAGAACCATGTACTCCATGACAGCTTGCTGTGTAGTGTATCTGTGATTTCATAATAGGAAAGTGAAATGGCCCATGGCTCACTGCCTGCTGCAGGTTTTCTGTTTGTTACAATCTACCAACCTGACATATTAAACTATCCAGTTATCAACACCTGTTAGAGAACGGAGGTTATTATGGGTGCAAATTGTTATGGGCCCTCCTGCCTACAACTAACAGTGAAATATGTTGTTTTTTATATTTTAGTGTATGCAGTATTCTTGAAAAGGCCCCTCAGCTTGGCAGAGTGAGATGCTGTAGCAGTGCTGGTCACCCTGTGCCTTTATAACCCTGTTTGTGTCAGCAAAGGCACACACACAATCTCCCAAGGGTCTTTATGACTACGCTCAGCTTCATAGATCTTCATAGATAGGCTAACATAGATCACAGCATGAAGGCCGGTCTGTGCTGTTATTTCATTGTGTGTGTGTGTGTGTGTGTGTGTGTGTGTGTAGACATTAAGGGAGAGTAAGAAAGTGATACATAAAGAAATGACGAGGGGTTGAGAACAAGATTGTTCCCAAGCTCCACCAAGCAGATGACCAGAGGCCATAACTCATGCACCGATTAGCCTTTACTTGTTTTACTGGGGGCTCATCTAGTATTTAAAGGGCTGATACTGAAAACAATAAATGAAGTGTTTCCCTCATAACTCAATAGAGGGTAGCCACACCAGCTACTGGCAAAGATGGGAAATAAAAATATGATAAATTACATCATAACTGTGCATCCTTTGTGGAATGGAAACAACAATATATGAACATAAAGTACTACATACTGTACAATACACCTTTTACATCATGCTCTCAACCTGTGCGGAACACAATTCCTCTTAATTTTTCTTTTTTTTTGCACTTTGCTGCACCCAAAAGTGTTCTGATACCAAAAAGCTGCTAGCCTATATGTCGCTAACATACGATCATGACTGAACCGGAAATACTTTTCCCCACACATTGGTGCTAATGTAACATTATGTATGCTAAAAAAATATATGTATACATATATATGTAAACATTGAAATAAAGTTTAAGATCAGATTTTTATATTTTTAAAATATTTTATATATTTTTAAATATATGTTCAACATTATTTATTGTAGGCAGTTAAGGTTCTTTACCCCTCTGTCTGGGCCTAGAATGCCTGTGCATGGATCCATCTCTGGCCCTGTGCTCAGTGACCCGTTAGGCTGTAAGATCTAGGACTCTTCCAAACAAGAAAGCACACTGTTAAACACTATCATCTTTTTTTGTAAACCTTTTTATTAATTTTGCACATTGACAACCAGGTACGTTCAAAGGTACAAAAGAAACAGGTTGTAAAAGGTTGTAAAGTTTCTGCAGTGGAAAAGTGTTAACGCATTGTGTAAATATGGTTTCACACCTGAATATTATGGGTCATCAGGTTGTTTTTGATTTATCATCGCACTCCAACTTAGCATTGGACTAATGGTGGAATTTATTCTTTCAAAAAGGATCAAAATCAACAGAAAATTCCATGCATTCTTCTTCCTTGTCAAAACCTGGTACCTACATTACCCACAATGCAGCTTGACTTGATTCACTTGCCTGTATAGCTTCAGGTGTGTTATGCTATGGTATGGTGCTATGGTATGCTTCAGGTGTGTTAATGTAGCCTGGAGCTGCTAGCCTCAAGCAGAGATGAGGAGCTACAGAGGTCTGGTAACCTCACATCTCTCTAACTCCACACTAAACTTGTAGTCTTCAGCCCCAACTGACGCTGACTCATGTGACATCACTTGAGGCGATTAAGTGGTGTTTCTATCTGCTGTTCAGGAGGTCTTAGTCTTAATTTTAGTGATTATGAAACCACTCTTTAGAGGGAGTTATCATCCCAAAAATGGGAACATCATGTGGGAACAGTGTTTCCTATGAAATGGCTCCATATTCTTTGATCAAGATGCAGAGCAATCATTAGATCTAATGATATCCATTTAATGGCTACTGTCCCTCTGCAGAGCTGCCATTATGTTTAACAGCTGGCAGCAGACAGTGAAGGCTTATTTTACCTTTCCCTGAACACACTGCACATGTGAAAATAGACCATAATAGTTTGTCATTGGTCAGGATAAAGACTATAGGTTTTAAGGTCCTTGTAGCAGGATATGTGATCTCGTCTACTGACCTTGGATACCTCAGCCTCAACATGTCACCCATAATCTGAATACCAGCTTTGAGAAATTCATGAAGTGAAAAGTTAATGAACAGTTTGTGTAAAACTCAAAAGCTATGTTAGATAAATCTGTGGCTTTTTCACTGGTGATCCTGTCATTTTGCCCAATATTGTAAACTTCTGATGCAGCAATTAGCAGCAGAACCAAATTAGTCACACAGAGATAAATTACCCTCAAACCACCACTTATGCAAAATATGCAAGGGAAACACAATTATGTTCTAACACTCATACATTCTGCAATTACAGCAGTGCTTCAGGGATGACATAACAACTGACATTCCCACATTTATTGATCTGTTGGCTGCAGTGAGCAGCACAGGGCTTCTTTTTGTCTCTTTCTCTCATTCATGTCAGTACTTTAGCTCAATGCTTTGCAATCCAACCAACCAAAAACATAAATCATATAATATGGACAGAAACATCTAATCAGTGGTGGAGTACTCAAATCTTTTACTTAAGTAAAAGTAGCAATAACACAATGTAAAAATACTCCATTACAAGTTAAAGACCTGCACTCAAAAGTTTACTTAAGTAAATGTACAGACTATTATTAGCAAAGTATACTTAAAGTATTAAAAATAAAAGTAGTCATTATGCAGAACAATGTTGTATTGCTAGTGCACTAAGAACACTGTATCAACCAGTTTTTATTTTAAATCAAGTTGTATTAATTTGGACCAAGTGTATATTTTAGTCTGCAGTGTCTGAATTAATGTGAAGAATACAAATGGTCTGGGTCATATATTCTATAACACCTATGTATCACCATTGAAAGAAAATCTTTTAGCTCCTGTCACATGTTACAGTTTACATGATAAGCTCCTCTTTCTTCCTTTATGTGTAGATGTCAATGCATGATTCCCTCATTGTCAGGTCTGGTCAGTGAGCAGAATGATATTATTGGGGTAAATAATTGAAGTATTTTGACAGAAGCTAGCTCCTAATGGCCTTAAGCTGACAGCTGAAAGCTGCAAGGGACTGTGGGGGAAAAATGAGAGGCAGGGATACTTGTGAAAAGGTTACCAGTGAGGTAACCGAGGCAAACAGCTTAGGCAGCACATTTGAAGGTTAATCTTGTTGTATGGGTGTGTCTGCTAACCAGTGTGTGTTCATGTGTACTTTCTGTGTACACATGGATCACTGTGTGATAGACTTGTAAGTAATCTGATGCCATTCAGCCAATTTATGCTAACAGAAAATGACATTGATGACAGGGTCTAATTCATGGAGCTGGCCCGCTGACTGGTTTGGAGGCTCTGGTATTGATCCATCCCCACACATGCTGCCTGTTGTCAGAGCTTCAATTTGCTGGAAATTAGCTGGATGACACCTTGAAGATGTTTCAGGCTCCAGGAATTGCTTTTAAGAGTGAAGGCTTACAAGTGAAAGCTAAATACTAAACACAGTCAGGCCCTCCAAGGCTCTTCTCTGGCACAGACCTTCTCTTTACTAGTCAGTACTTCCATATACATGCATTTCTCCTGTTTATAGACAAAATATGGTGTCACCTACACCCATCACTTGACACAGTCCTTACCTCTCTGAACAGTTGAGGAATTTGTTTGGCCTTAAGTGACATGACCATATGCTGCACTGCGTCATGTGTGAATCAAGCAGAAAATACCATGGCTTGAGGCTGAAGCCCATGTGGAAGTACTTTCAAGTGCCAATGACCACTGCAAGATGCTCCAACTGACTCCCATTCAACTTTTCTAGAAATACTAAGTCATTTTTTTCAACAAGTCGTTATGGTCTTAATCAACGAATTCAGACCCTTTACTAGGTGTGCTGGTGGTCATTTTGGAAATTATTGCTCCATTAATAAGATTTTAAGACTTATAGTAGCTTTGATGTCTGCTGTGTGGATGATGATTGACAGTTAGCTCAACTGCTGCTCTCTCCGGCTCCAGGACTCAAGTGAGTCAGACTACTGTTGCAATATTTCAGTAAGTTTAATGTTTAGTTTAATGTTAAGTTTACTTGATAATGATACCTGCCCTGGTAGCACAATTTAGCTAGAATAGCTAACATTAGCCCAATGGCAGTGCTCGGTGTTCCTAGTAAGCTAGCAATAGCTTGGGTCCGCGGTAGCGGGGTGTGTTTCCATAGCGTGAAAGGCAACAACTTGCACTCCTTATTTGGAAGGTCTTGGCTCCAAACAGAAGAGATGGTGCCAACCACAAATGTATATTATTGGTTGTCTTTAATTTAATTCTACTTCTTATTTTTCTTCATTTCCATCCTATTTAACATCTTTTGTAAAGTGTTACAGATGAAGGCCACAGGCTGAACAGAGTTGCGTTGACAAAGCTTTTTCTAATATTGCAAAGTGTTGATGGACTGGTCAGAGAGGGTTCACCCTTTATTTTATATCTATTTCAGTCCAGCTTTTCTCAAAAAAACAATCCAGATGATATATTGTAAATTCTCAAACAAAAGCCAATATTCATATAATGGCCAAGCGAAAAAAGCTGACAGCAACTAAAGAACAGATAAAAACAGTGTCTATAGTGGCTCACAAGGTTTATTCAGCATAATGTACATTTTCATAACAATAATTCCATCAGTACAGCAGAGTCGTGTCGTACCACAGTGTCATTTCTTTAACAGAAAAAAACTACCAGTTGTGCACTTTGCGGTTCCTTCAATAGCTGCCAACAATGAAATTCAACATTTCCTGCAGATATTTCACATTAAAAGCCTGTCAGGAAAGGGAGGAATGATGTCCTTTAACTAGTAGGAAGTTAAAGGGCATCATTCCTTAATGTGAATGACTATAATTATATGCATATCACATGTATTGTAGGTTAAATGGCTATTAGAGAACTGCTGGATTCCAATAACCTTGGATGAAAAGAGCAATACCTGCACACTGACTCCAAACCACAATGTGTTTTTAAAGACAACACTTTAATACCAGTCAGATCTTTGTCTTGATGCAAGGATCAGATGATAAATGCTGTCCATTTCAACACATATATTTTGGTTTAAGGTCAGTGGTCCAGGATTATTCACTCCATCAAGGCTTTTAATGTGAAAAATCTGTGCAGGAAAAAGCCGAGTTTGTATTAACATCAAATTAAAACAGGAGCAAATCAGAAGACAGGGAGATGTCTGGCTAAAATATGATAAAATATATTAGAATATGTTAGAAATAAAGATTCAATGCAAGCATACTTCAAATAAAGGACCAGTTGCAGTTGAGGTAAATTTGAGAATTTACAATAAAACTGAAACATTGATCTTTAGCCATACTGCAAGTGGTGCATTAATTTTCCATTAATTTATGGAAAACTTATCAAAGCCAGAGCTCTTGTCTGCAGAGAGACATTAAATATAAATCAGTGGTCTATTATTCACAAACTACTAAACTATTTGTCCTCTGTGTTCACAATGAAGTCCAGCTAATGCAATGCTGTTAAAAGTCATACACATAAAAGCTTTATTGTCTCCACTTGTCTTTGTGAGACTTTTATGACTTGTGCAGTCAGTGAGCTTGCCCAGATGGATCGTGAGATACTGTGGTTATTAAATTTGGGTTTATATTGTTGACAGTGGTCGTACTTGAGCAGTGAGCAGCATCTCATGTGAGTGCACAGGATGATAAAGTGACACTGACAGAGAGAATGAAATGAGATGAAGGATTGAAACAGAGACAGAGATGGAGAGAGGGAGAAAGGAATAATGGCAGACAGAGACAAAGAACCGTTTTCAACAGAGGGAGGACAACAGCGATCATTACTCAGATGTCCTGAACCAGATATTTTAGTTTTATCACGTCTCCCTTTGGTTCTTAAGAGCCTGTAAGTCTAATGGACCTGTATACAATTCTCCATTCTTTTCCATGTGTCAGTTTTATAGATTGCTGTTTAAATGTTGTTTTTCTAGTAAATAGACTCTATGTACACATTCATTTAGTTCTGTGCAGAAACTAATGACTGAACAGAGGCATGTATCTGCCCATGTACCATTTGAATAGTAACACAGCTCTTCCAAACCTATTTGTTTCCTATTTTCTTCTCTTAGCTTTCAATTTTTGTCACACCCATCTTATTTTTGCCGCACTGGTACATTTGCCCTTTGTTGTCATATTGTTTGTTCTATATGCATCCAGGCCACGTTTTTCCTAGATTTGTCCTTTGTTTTACCCCCTTCTTTCTGCTGTGCTCCAGTGATGCCATCATATTATAGAGCAGCTGTCGTGGATAGTTAATGAATCTCTTTGTACCAGTCATTAGAAACAGAGTCATCAGTTAAACATTAACTCTGCAGAACTGCAGTGCATGGGTTCAAACAGTACATTGGAAATACTCCGTATATGAAGGTCAATGTCTATTCTTTGGCAGCCAGTGAGCTTAAAACTGTTACATTAACAATGTATCAAATGACTGTCTGTAATGTGAAGGGCATTGCTCGTAGTGACAAACCTACAGAGAATTATCACGAGTCTTCAGTTTCCCTCAGCTCTATAGAGCATTTTAACATCTTTCAGCTCATTGTTTTGGTTTACGGCTTGCAATTTTTCTGTTTTGGCTCAGTCTCACTGCTCTAAGAAAGCAGCTAGTTTTAGTGAAAAAGCTCTGATAAACCTGAGACAGACAGTTAGTAACTAGCTGGTGAATATAGTGGAGCTAAAGAGCCTGATATTTTTCTAAGGAGTTGGTGGAGACCAAAACGGAGCTAAAAGGAAAGTGAATCACGGTCATATATGCCTCCAAATAAATGCTAATGTTGTTTGCTAGATAGGCAACTGTTTGCCATAACCATGTTATAAGGTCATAGCATGTCGATGTTGTATTTACAATACATACTGCTGCCCCCAAGTGGCCAAAAAATATAGTATATTGAAAATAATGCAAAATATACAACATCTCAAATAGATAGTCACACTCAAATGAAAACAATTGTGTCTAAATAATATTCAGCATGTAAATGCTCAGTATTATTATAGTATGCTCATTTGTGATCATGATACAGGAGGCTATGCTGATAAAATCAACACACTCCCATTGTTTTGAAATGTGACAACGGTTAACAGCGTGAAAAAAATCTAAAGCAGTTGGTTTTCCCTATTTTTGCAACTTGATTTGGCAACACTTCCAGCATTTGTGTTACTGGCAGGCAGGAAACGCACTGTTCTAACTCCTGCTAGCATGTATAGTACATTATAATGTCTGCTGAGGTAGCTATTTTCTACAGTATTATCAAAGAAAATGCCCATTATATAAAAAATTAATATCACAAGTAAAACAGGTACTACCAAACCCAGGGTTAAATATCATCGCATTTCGTTGAATAAAAATTCCTGAGAATTATTATAGAAGCAGTTTACTATAACATTAGTTCAACATGACACTAGATCCAGATGTTGCTAAAGTCGAGCTGTCTGCTGGAAAGGTGAGGCAAGGTTTGTCGAAGCAGCGTTCAGCCCATGGAGCTAATCAAGTCCTGGTTCATTCATTGCCACGGAAACGACCTCTTTATTTATTTGTAAAGAAAGAATTCAGTTGCAGATGTCCAATAAGCTGAATAAATGTTTGCCTTTTCTTTGTCACAAAGTCCTTGTGACACCTAGTGACTAGTTCTTTTGTAGCAGTAGCATCTTTTAGCATTGTTCACAGGTGGCATTATGAGCAAGTGATGGTCATGCTGCTTGCATTATTTCAGGGACCTAAGTTAGGTAAAGTTAAGCAAGTCTGAGTGCACCGCCACTTTCAGCAGCAATGACAATCATCCTTCTCATTGGCTACTGGTGATTCCTGAGGTGTGTTTAGACTGAGCATGAAGTGAATTTTGGCTTTGCATTATTTCCGTGAATTTGACCACTGCAGTGTCTGTGTTTATTTCCCTCAAACAGCCAAATGTACTAACTGTACAGACACTAGCTGTAGGTGATTGATTGATTGAAATTATTTGATGCTCCAAAACATACAGATTTACAATAGTAACAATCATTGAGGATTAGCAATTAGGAGGTAGCAGTCCTCTTACACAAGTTGGAGGTGGCGCCCCCAACTTGTGTAAGAGGAGTGTCTCCCATGGATCCCACCGGGCAGCTCCAACGCGGTTTTGTCGTCCACATGGTGTCATACCCCACCGAGAGCGTTTCAGAAGCCGAGTGTTTTGACAGTGGTCAAGCCAGCTGCCTTTTAAATTCAGTTGCTCTGCTACTACAGTAATTACGGCAGTCTAGTCAAAGCCAAACGAGAAGTAGCAGAACAACTAAACTGACCAATTTTGTTGACTTACTCAGATTTTGTTGATCATTTTGCTTGATTTTTGTGCTTCTACTGTGGGTAAGAAGGCTATGTAGTTAAATGGTTTCTTTATTTGTCTGTTTTAATTGTGTTTATTGTTGATATACAACTGGGAGTCTGCACGGGGTGTTTTATTTTGAAAATTGACCGGATGCGCTGTGTCTGACTTCCTGTCCAGCGCAATATGCTCTGTGCAGCTTGATACGGCTTCTGTCAAAAATAGACTGGGTGCATATGTTTAGCAGAGTGGAGTGGAGAGCTGCTTATGGGATGCTTCTAAAACGCGCTGTGGGGCGTCTGGTGGGATCATAAGCACTGACTTGAGTGGTTACGATAAGCTCCAGCAGCCGCATCGCAGCCAGAACATGATGCAGCCACGTCTGGTGGGATCACGTCTTCTGTGTATGAGTGTTTGACTGATCTCAAAACTCACCAGGAACTCCAACTCTTTCTTCCTCCTCTTATCCCCCTATTTCATCTTTCTCCCTTTCTTCCCTTTAGACCCCTCTCATTTTCTTTTCAGTTATAATAAGCTCAACTGTTTTGCCAAGTTGAAACATTTTCAACTCGCAGACACATCTTTGCCTCACTTCGTTCTGCTCAGAGTGTAAGCTTCTTTGCATTGACTTTACGTTCAATAGTGCTGACCTTCAAAATTCACTTCACATTCAGACACCTTTACAGATTTTTCTGTATGCAAGCTGCAAACTTGTAGCATGCATTTTGCATGGATTATGTTTATTTGGTCAGGGTGTTACGACCATGACCCTTTTGATTATGTTTCATTTTTGGTTGGTAAAGTCATAAATGCATTACCACACTGGCTATAATCATAAAAAGTGCACAGTATTGGACCCAGAAAATTTTCCCTTATTATTAATATTTGTATTCCCTATATCCAGGATATATTATAACTGATAATGATAAAATTATATGAAAATGTTTAATGGGTTGAAAATGTACACATGCACTTATTGTGGTACATAAAAAAAAACTGAAAGAAAAAAGAGGTCACATAACAGGGAAAATAATAGAATGGTTTGGGGGAAAAAACAGATCAAGATAAGCGAAATGAGAAAGAGAGAGAGGATTGTGTGGCTCTTGCTTCACCATTGTCATCCAAGCAAATTGAGATGAATTGTCTCAACACAGAAGAGAAAAGGCTCAGTAACATTTCAAAGGAACTGTGGTGTCAAGCACATGCAAGTCCCCACCATCGTGCCTTAGATCTTCTCTCCCCCATTTCTTTATTTTCCAGCATCCTTCCTGTCATCCTTCATACCTCATTCAATCATTTTAACTCTTGTTCTCTTTCATCTCTTTGCCTGTCTAGTTTCCCCCTTTCCTTCTCTCTTTCCTCTCCTTCTCCCTCTTTTTCTCTGATTGACACTTTGCTAAGATGGTTCTTTAGTCACAGGCTTTCATCTGTGGGAACATTGTGACCAAGGGCAAAGAACAACCTTTTAAGCCAAACCTACCTTATTTTGTGTGTGTGTGTGTGTGTGTGTATGTGTGTGTGTTGCTGTTACACACCACATACACACCAATCACAGGTGAGGAGATGAACAATCCCTCATGTGGAAATCTACTGTGGAGTCTCATACACTCACTCTCGATCAGTGTGTTCTGTTATTTTCATGTGTGTGTTCTTGCACCTTTGGCGTGATACTGAACAGCCTTCAAATCTAAGTATAGACACATGTAATAATAAAGATCCCAGAGGTTTGCTTTCTAAACGAGGATGCATCAGATGGTGAATTGGCTGAGAGGAATTAGTGTGAAGCTCAGAGATTCCTTCTGAGAATGATGCATGATGGGATGCATCATGAGGCTGACAGCTACACTGAAACACCTTACTCTCTCATATGTCAAATGTTTTGCAGCTGAACGCAGTGTGCTGTTGTTTTGCTTCTGATTGAGTGAGTGGAGCTGTTTCCAGTGTTTCATCATTTTCTCCACATTTCAGCGCACAGATTGGTCCATAATGAAAAACTGCAGAGAGCACAAAGGCCTCAAATTGCGTGTCTTTAATTAGCAGAGGTGCACACACACATAGAGCTCCACAATAACAAAGCAACTTTCATGTATTTTGGTTCTTTTACTTCTCACACTTTACGTCTCACATCTATAACATAATCTACTGAAATGTCAGTATACAGCTATGATTGTGCCTCAGGCAGGTCTGAAATATGTTAATGTCTGAATCTTACAATAATGTTCCTCAGATGTCACTGAATGTATCCGTGAATTTCGCAGAAACATCAGCACTGATGTTCTGTTTGTTGTCCACAGCTGGCTGTGTGTCACAGCTGGCTGTAGCATCACACAGCAGCTGAAATGATAAGTGTGTCTCCAAACTGAGAAAGAGGCTGTACGCATTTATGCATGTGGCACAGCAGCATTAACACTGGATTGGTCAGGATTTGATGGTAATTAAGGTTCTGTGTTCTGCTGCACATCTACACAGGTCAGCTGTTACACACAGATTCAGGTTTATATGGTGGAATTGTTTGTAATAAAACAGAACCTATGTATGAATCCTGAGCTCCATCAGAGCTGTCAGGACATTTTTATTTTTAAGTAGCTGAAAGTCAGAGATGAGCCTTCCACGCCATACTTGATCCACCCTCAATGTCTGACTGAGGATTTCGTCCTTGATATCATTCAATATCAATTCAGTATCATTGAAGCCTCACAAACTTGAAGATTTGAAGAGAGTGAGCGAGAGAGTGAGTGAGAGAGGGAGTGAGTGCGCTTCAGTTACCACCAACTTTCTAAAGACACTAATAATTTCACTCTGTGTGTGGTTATTAGCACTGGTCTTTGTGAATTAGACTGTTTTTGCAATGAGGCTTATTTGCACAGAAAGGGGCCAATTTTGCACCAAATGTATGTATATTGTATCTAATTTACACACATGCAAATAGTAAAGATGCACCACTTGCAGTGCAGTTTGGGGTGCATTGAGGTTTCTTTTTGTCTCATTTGCACAGGTTTAAGGGCTGCAAAAGCTGCCCCTAAATCTTTAAAAACAGGTTACAAACATGATGTTTAATTTCTTTAACATACAAAATAATTTCCTCAAACAGCTGGTCACCATAGTGTTTAGCAAACAATATTCAAACAGGAGAAAATAGTGCATTTGTTGAGAACTATGTTGAGCAGCCGATTCATCCATATTTGGCGCTCTAGTGAGTATTTCTGGCAGCAGGACGGAGTGTGTGGGATTAAGTCAGAATAAACTACAATGTGTGTGTTCATAGTAATGAAGGAACATATCACCCAGTGCAACGGTGTGGCTCACTGATATATTTTTAATAATTTTTGGAAAACAAAGGGAGCTCTATGGTACTCATGGAGTATGTTAGGCCAACAACAAAATTGGCTTTGAGAGCTGATGAGTGATGTTATTTTCCAGGGTCACAGTTGAAAACAATTTGATGGTAAAACTAAAATGCACTCCAAGAGCGTACATTTGAGATGTACAGCAGTAAATTTAATCTGCTGCTGTGTGTTTTTAGGCTTAACCAGCACAAACACCACAGTGTTGTTGATAGAAAATCGATCACTCTGCTTGTTCGTGGATTATCTCTGGCGTTGTGGTAATTGAGTTTCGGGAAAGAACATGCATCACGTCAGCTATTGTTCAATGGATGGTTAGATACATTTTCTATGCTACATTCAATTTTATCCATATAGCACCAAATCACAACAAAAAGTCATCTCAGGGCACTTTTCACATAGAGCAGGTCTCTCTTAATCTACTCTTTAATTTACGGAGACCCAACAATTCCCCCATGAGCAAGCACTTGGTGACAGCGGTAAGGAAAAACTCCCCTTTAACGGGTAGAAACCTCAAGCAGAACCCGGCTCTTGGTGGGCGGCCATCTGCTTTGACCGATTGGGTTGAGACATGTATGAGAACATTTCACTGGCAACACTGCTTTTATTTCCAGACACAACATGGGTGTTTGATGAAGACTTAAGCCTCAGATATACTGAACAGCTCTGGAAAACATGGTGTTTATGTACTTGACCTCACCAAGTTGGCAGGCAAACAAAAGTCTTGGTAAGAAGATGTTGAAGAAGGAAGCAAAAACAAGACATTATCATTCATTCAATCATTACTTTTCAAAATAATAAGTTGTCTGTTACCATGACACTTTCTATCTTTATTGACCCAACCACTCTAATGTTCATGGTCATTTCTTCACTCTGTCTATAGTTTACATTCCTTCCAGCCTTTCTGCAATATATGGGCGCTCATTTCTGAACATCAATGTATTCTGTGGTTTCATTTACAGCCTAATTAACTGCTATAGAGTTAAAATACTGTAAGTGGATTCTATTTCTGTCTGTGGGTATCAGGTGACAGTGGGCAAAGTGGACTAAAGGCATCATACTTACTGTGATGGGTTGTCATGGTGAAAATGTAGGACTCATAAGAATTAATGGCAGAAAAAGGCTTCCTGTGGTGGTTAAAGGCACTACCCACCCTGACCTTCCTGAGGACTGTGTGGATGTATTGACTAAGCTTGATAGGCTTTTTTAACAGAGGACATTTTGACATGTCACAGTATAGAATAGGTGTAATACATTATAAAATGAATGATGGCTGAATTCCATTCCAGTTGCCTCAGTTTCAGGGTCCCACTATTGTGCATGATGGCTCACTGTCACACTGTCATGATTTACTGGAACACTTGGAATAGAACAGTGGTATTGTTAGGGCAATTTCAAACCAGTAGTAGGTCTGCTTTGGTCTGAATCAGTTGATGAGTTGGTAGCATTTTCCCCTTTGTTCAGTAAACACAAGAAGAAGCTCCTGAAAAAGCTCCTATCTGCCAAATATCAAAAATAATACATATTTTGTTGCGCTAGTCCAGTTTGGACCTCAATTCACTATCTAGCTGCTAGCAACTGATGATTTCGTTCATCTGCAGCCCAGTAAGCAAAGCACACCTGGTTACAGGAGCTGTTTAGCTCAAACTTGCAGAGCACAGTTGTTTTTGTCCACACCTGAGTATGACTGCTGTGTTCAGACCTGCCCAAAAAAATCACACAAAGGGGGAAATTAAAAGAGTGTCTGACTCAATCGGACTAAACAATGCAGGTTTGAAAACACCCTTAATGTTATTAGTAACACCTGTGTTTTTTTTTTTTAATGACAAGTCAAAGTATCGGCTGTGAAAAAGGCCTATTGAGATTTCTTTCACTTTCTTTTAGTTGTGTTTCAACTATCAAGGCAAGCAAGTTATTCATACATCTACTTCCAGCATAGCTCCACCCAATTTTAACCAGGGCAGAGGTCCAAACTGCAACACACACCAGTCATACAGAGCAGAAAAAAAAATCTCAAAATATTGCAGGAAGAGTTTTCTATGCTAGGCTGATACAGTGATAAAATCAAAATGCCTCGAAGTGCAATGGAAACCGACTTAGTGAATAAATCATGACGTACATGAAGCGTGAAGCTTCCACTCAACTGAGGAGGTGAAAACATCAGATCAGTGTTGAGTGATAAGGAAACTGCAACACTCCTCAAATTAGTATATGAAACAAACAGAAATGTCATATTTCCATCGTGTTTTCTACATTGTTTTTCATTGTTTAAGGTTTGACTGTAGCTCTTTTAATTATGAATTAAGAAACCAGCAGGGACACAAAGGCCTGCAATTATGAAGTACATTAATTCAATGGCATTTATATTACACATTTACTTATTATTACTTACTTGTGCTGTATAGATCAATAATTCCAAGTAATATAGTTAAGTCAATTAATGTGACCCGCAGTTAAGTGGCAAAAAATCAATGAATGGATTAACCAATTACACAATTAATAATTTAAGTCCTTTTAACCTTTTGCTGAAACTGAAACTAAAATTGATTAGCTTATTAGCTATTGTAGCTTGGTTGCACCAGTCTCACTAGTTTATGGATGTAGAATGTCTCCAGACAGCCCACAAACACTTACAAAAAAGTTATAACTAATATTTCTGTCAAGACTTTTTAATACTGAAGCTTTTTTTAAGCTGAATTCAGTGCTTTTCTGCCTTTCAAGAACTAGATACCCTATTCAAAACCTAGATGATAATTAAAAGTAGAAAAAAAAACACCCCATTCCTCATGAATTGCGTCAACAGAAACAATGAACAAAGACACCTTGTTACTAAATATGACAATACAAATGTCACAGACTGTAAAGCATCTAAAAACTCACTATCTGAGGCCTTTTGATAACCTCCATGTCAAAACAGGAAGATGTAAAGGAGGAAACGTCATCACCTACTTGCATTTTATAGTACCCTCCTCCTCTCCCTGGGGAATCGTTAATACGTTAACACAGCATTTTCTGCAGGCTTCCACCATTTAGGATTGATTGATATGGCTGGGATTACCACCCTAACTGTCGAGGTGGGTTAATGAGAAGAAGGAGCCCACCCTGCCTAACCCGATGCTGTCTGTGAAAGCCGGAGGCAGTATGTAATGGATGATGGCACCTGCCTTCATAATGGCACCAATAAGAAGTGTGTGGGTGTGTGTGTGTGTGTGAGAGAGAGAGAGAGTGAAAGCAAACAGGGAAATGCATGCATGCGATCATCTGTATGTACTTTCTGCAGTGGAGCTAAGTGAGGCGACTTAGACATGGTGATAATGACACGCCATTGCTTTTTAGGTAGTGCTTTAAAAATAGATACCAGGCCTGGGATTTACCAGGAATCCAGCTGTCACAGACACCCCAAGCTTGTCAATTTAAATGTGTTGTTGACAAAAGAAGCAGCTTAATTCATTGTGTGTAGTTATGTGGCTATTTTTATCAAACAAGCTTGTAAGTCAACTGTCATGGTCTGCTGCTCAGTCCCTCTCTGCAGGGACACTCTCATCCCCAGTTCTCTGCATCTCTTCTCCCTGGCCATGTTCTCTCTTCCAAGACCCCAGACCTGCTATTCTCAAGTTGTCCACCAGATGCCCATGGACCCTCCTTCTTCTTCCCATCTACACTCCTGTGTCTGCACCTGCTGTCCATTCCCTCATTAGTGCCTCTCTACTTATACTGGTTGTTCTCTGCCAGTTCATAGTTACTTCCATGGACTCTTTTGTTTTTGCCAACCTGATCCTGAGGCTTTGACCTGCCTGCCTGTTCCCTTCCCCTTTTGGACTTTGTTTTGCTTGATTTTGTTTTGCCTCATTCAACCAGTCTGTCTGCCGAGTCTGTATTTAGGTCATCTACCTGGCTGCCCCACTCTCACACGTGACAGTAACATCTTGTTACTTCCATCTCAAACCTGCTAAATACAAACTCTCACTTTTATTTTCAACAAGGTTATCACTAAGCATTCAGCATCTCTCATTTCCCCACTTGTCATTTTGATCGTTGGCACCTTTGCTTCCTTCAACACGAGCATTGCTGGTTAATCCTGCATTCACACAATATTTACAGAGTGGGAAGAACCTCCTGTTATTGTGACTTGAGTTTTCACATGTTAGACTTGTTTGAGATGAACTGCGCCTCAGTGGACGAGATCAGGCGGCAGCAGCAGGGGGCGGTGACAAAAAGCTGCAGACAAGTCGGACAGTTTCGAGCAGCCTTCAAAGAATATACAGGAAGTCAAAGAAGTAGTCACATCTTGTTAGATCTGATCCTGATTGAATCAAATGTTTTCAGATCAATCTACTCAAGCTTATATTGAATCAATCACAGTTTTAATGATGTTCTGAACGATATGGTATCAACTATTAACATGACTTGGAAATACCACTCTAAAAACTGTGGTTGCCTTAATCTTGTGAGGTTTTGTTTCCCAAGTGTGCATGACATCAAAGCAAGTCGGGATCAAGTCGGACAAAAATCTAACTGACATGCATTGTGCAGTGATTGCCGGTGATCGATTCTGTGCAGGCCTGGCTCATCTTGAACAAGCCTGTTGTTCTTTGATGGTTTCCCTGACTATGAGCCTTGTAGTCACACCTGTAAAATAGCCTAAATTTGCTGCTTTTGATGTGACACACATTTGGAGTGGCTTGTAAGGAACCACATTTTAACACATAAAAAATAAAGTTTGTTAACATTAGTTATGAATTAATACGGTTTCTTATTTAGATGTAACTTCCAGACACAGTGGCTTGGCAGCCATTTTGCCACAGATTTTCCACCACTTCTGTACATTTCACCAGGGGTTATTTCAGAATTACAAAGAGGCTGACGTAAACAGTTTTTGTGTCTGGACAGATCGTAATCACAGTCAGAACAAAATGATGTGAACGTGGCATAAGCTTTGAATGCAGTAAGTGTACGGATGACCACTGTGGTTGACCTCCCACATCATCTTCACCATGAAGTCCACCATGTTGCTGCATTTGAGAAAAGAAAAGGTTCTATTTCAAAAATCAATTACTCAGTCCTGTAAGGTTCCATCTGCAAAGCACCAATCAATGCTATGCCAATGCCAATGGAGGACCAATCAGGTTCTGCCTCTTTATCATGTGACCTCACTGCTCTGTGACTGTGATTAAAGGAGCTGAAAAGATCATGAAATATTGCTCAATCTATCTATCCATCTATCTATCTCAGTCTGACATATCAATGTCAAAAACAGTTTAATTAGTTTATTTAACAGGGGCCATACACAACACAAATGTTGGGCCAGAGTTGGCTATATAGCTAATTTACATCTGTGGTCAGACATTAAAGAACAAAAAGTGATACATTAAACTATATTATATCATACTGTTTTGACTTGTTTTCTATATCAACGATGCAAGCTGACGTGTACTACCTGCAGTCACCAGTGAGGATCAGCCCACCCCCATCTCATTCAGACCTCTGACGAGCCCTGCCTGTTCATTCTGCCATGCCTGTACGATGGTAGGAATTGTGTACAGTTGTTGATGGCAGAAGAAGGTGCTGGCACTGATGCACTGAAGCCCAAACAGCTTCAGCATTCTTATGGTCTGGGTAGCCATGCAACCTGAAAAGTGGATGGCACCAAACAATAAGAGGTTGCAGGCAGGCATGTTTCGGTGCAGCATTGGTTCTGCCAATAACGCTCATGCCCACATGTTGCACAGACCCAAGAGATGTACATGAAAGGCAAACAATTACCATTACCATAAAAATAATGAAGTATATAAATAGATCAAAACAAAACAAAACAAAAAAATCAATAAAAACATACAGATTATGAACTTCCTTTTTCTATCAGAATTCACAAATATTCTCTAACTTGCTTTATTTTTACATAAGTTCCCTCCTGCTGCTCTATGTTTCCCTGGGTTTATGCGCAACAGGCATAACAAATGTTAAACAAGGACATCAGCTGGCTTTGGCACACAATGAACTTGTCAGCAGCACTGAAACAAGAAAAAGTTATTATTTCTGACTATGAGACAATTTAGTGACACATAATCTATCCAATCTAAATTAAAAGAAGAAGTCTTACTTGAGGTCAGGGTGACATTCCTGAAGTGGCTCTTTTGACAGTTCCTCGTCAGATGACTCACTCATTTCCTCCTCTGGGATCCATTACATATCACCAGCTTCATCCATGAAAACAGAGAAAGATTCATAATCGCTGTGTACAAGACTGACCGGTGGAGTTAATGCTTGTTTCTCAAACCGGAGTTGTACCATCCTGCATCATACTGAGAGGTTTTTCTAATATTTTGCCCTCCTACATTATGTAAATGCATGTGTGGCATGTACAGCTAATTCTAGATATAAGAGTAATTTACACTACCTGATAAACAATGTAAAGGCTTGAGGTTACACTGTGAACCAAAGTGAAGCACAGATGGTTGAGGAGCCAGTGGAGAGAAGGCCTCTTCCTCTGGGTTTACATGCACTGCAGCACTGGCTGTAGGTGCATCTGTAGTATCTCCCGAATCCTTATAACACACCAACATTACACCACATGAAAATAAATTACGAATTTATTAGATGTGCAAACAGAGTCACCAAGCTGTAACTAGGCTTCAGGGTTCTAATGTTAGCAAACTGAGATTACCAATTATACCTTCATATGTAAACAGTACAGTATATTAACAAAATGCATTGCTAATGCTAGCTAACGTTAACCATTATGCCTTATTAGCTGGGCGGGGTTTACAAGCCAGCTAAGTTGCCTTACAACAATTAACACGCATCACACGTTGTGTCTCATTATTTAAATCATTATTTTGACTAATTTGGAAGTTAGCAAACATTAGAAAACAATACTTACGGTGCACAGTTCACATTTTCATCGAGCTGAATCTCTGACAGATCCGTGACCATTAGGCCCACACACGGCAGAACCAGAAGCTGATGCTGATGGCGGACCTGATAAAGCCACTGTGTGCACTGAAGGAACCACACCAGCATTGAGTCTCACCCGTTCCTGGCATCAGCATCCCATCCTGAACTCCATCATATCGCTGGGATGATAATCCTCCAGTCTAAAATGAGCGCCACATATGATATATATGTTTTATATGTTTATATATGTTTTTCTTAACAGATGCCGAAGTGAGAGCCCGTCTCTTCACCTGCACAAAACGCACCCAAGCACGGAAGACAGTTCCTTTTCCTGTTAGGAAATACATGGGCCCGATGTCCTGACAGGTTGGAGTTTGTGCAACCAACACAAACGCAATAATTTACCGTGATGATGATAAATAATTGCAATTCAATTATTTTGAATCACTCAAATATCAGCGAGGATATGGTCCATACATCCATGATATGGTCATACTTGACAAATACGTAATGACATTACAAGAGACTGCAAATCGATAACAACATGTCACTGATTTTAACCCTCTCGATCCCCCTTCTCACTCCAGCTGAATATTTCCTCAAGTGAGGACGTTACTTTTAACTCCTTTGTAAACGTAAACGGACTGGAGTGGATGTGGAAAGTTGAAATTGTGAATTCTGTTAACGTAGACCCTTCAACTTTGGTAAAATATTTAACGTTAATAACGTTAGTTAATGACGTTAGCCTAACGTTATGTAATTTGCAAGCTAGCTTGCTTGTTCACCTGGCATTCAAGGTGGCAAAGTAACATTAGGATATATTGTCCGTATGTCACAGATTGTAAAACGTGACTTTTTCATTGTGTGTATTCATAATTATTATTGCAGCCAAACCCGTAACCGTAATGAGAGGAGCAGTGGCACGATGGAAAAAAAGTGAGTTAATGTGCCACAGAAATAACATAACGTTACCTAGAAAGTTACCAGGAGGCATGTGTGCGCAGGTGTGTGTAAAAGGCAGAATGGGCCTGTGGCCTGCTAGGTCTGTGTGTGTGTGTGTGTGTGTGTGTTGGCACTGTAGTCTATAATTTTGCCTACTCCAGGAAAATTTCAAAGAAACAACCTCTCACTGCAAATTAAGTACAATATTTAACGGGGGATGTAACGACTTCTACAGTTTCAACAACCATGTTCATATTCAGCTTGTATTGTCATTAGGTCATCATACCATTGAGTTATAGCCTTCCTATGATGATAACTGTTGTATTAACCAGCTCTAAAATATTTATTTAATCGTAGCCACAAAAGAGTCTGTTTAGGCTGGTTTGGGTTTTGCAGCTACATTGTCATCATCTTTTCAAATTAGCTGAAAATCATATTTTCAAAAATCAAATTGGTTCAAAGTTTGATTATTGTGGTGTAAACGATATAAACTATATAAACGCAGCAGTAGTGGAAGGTTAGTGTGTAGCCTGAGTGAAATCTTGTTCCTTGGTAATCTGTGTTTAGGCAGGTGAAAGACAAATGCACAATTTGTAATTTGCTCTTGAAGTTACTCTGATATAATATAAGATACATTCAGGTTGTTAGTAGCTGCTGATACTAACTCTACCTGCTGCTAACAGGGTTTGTCTGTTTAATGTTCTTTTTCTAATTTTAACTGTCCTGTTAAGTCAATTATGCAGCTAAAATGTTATTTTTTATAGGTCAACCATAAAAAGTATCTGGTAGTTCATTGTGTCTTTGCTGTTTTTAATTCTGAAATAGCTGTGGCAAGCAAACTAAGCATGACATTACAGCACAGTAGCGTTAATGTTAGCTAATGTAGGTTTGAGTTAATAATGTTAGCTTATCTAAGATAGGTAACATCAAATGTAACAAATGTAAAACAAATTTATATATGGACAGCATTGAATGAACTACTGTCTCTGGCTATCTTTCAGTGTGAGTAATGCTAGTTTCTAGCTACATTTCTAGCTAACGCTATAGCCATTTTCAGAACAGAGGTTGTAACATGCGTCACACACGGGCAGTGCATTAAAAATCTACAATAATAAATGCAAAATTGAACTTATATGTAAGAAAATACATTAACTAGATAGATCAGTGACAGACAGGTTAAACCAGAACAAGCTCTCAGTGTGCTTAAATCTAATAGATGATATTGACTCAGCCAGCATTTTAAAGCCACACTAAAACCAGGTCTGCCAAATGTGTCCTTAAAAATATCCTGTCAACCATCTCCAAAGAGCTCAATGTTCCTGTGACCACTGTTGCCAATATTATTAAGAAGTGTAAGGCCCATGGAACTGTAGCCAACATCTCTGGATGTGGTCGCAAGAAGAAAATTGGGATATTGAACAGAAAGGATGCTCTAATGGTCGAGAAAGAACCAAGGAAAACTTCAATACAGATCCAAGCTGATCTTCAAGTTCAAGGTACAATAGTCTCAAGTCGCACTATCCTCCACTATCCTTCAAGTCAGACTGGACTTTGCCAAAATGCATGTTGACAAGCCACAGTCCCTCTGGGAGAATGTGCTTTGGACAGATGGAACAACATTAGAGCTTTTTGTTAAATCACACCAACCCTATGTTTACCATGCCTACCATGAAAAATGGAGGAGGCTCAGTGATGTTTTCGGGTTGCTTTGCTGCCTCAGGCATTGGGTGCCTTGAATCTGTGCAGGGCACAATGAAATCAGAAGACTATCAAAGCATTTTGGAGCAAAACATACAGCCCAGCATCAGAAAGCTGTGTCTTCCAGCAGGATAATGACCCCAAACATACATCAAAAAGTACCCAAGAGTGGATGAGGAGAAAACGCTGGACCGTTCTGAAGTGGCCTGCTATGAGTCCTGATCTAAATCCCATTGAACATCTGTGGAAAGAGCTGAAACTTGCAGTTGCAGTTTAAAAAAGGTGGAAGGGTACCAATATTTTTGGCCACGTCTGTAGATACTTTCCAACACTGTGTGATGTGTGATTCTGTTGTACATCTTTCAGCTCCTTCACACGAGCCTTAAGCCTGGTCTTCTCCTCATCCTTCCGCCCAGTTAAAGTTTAAATTCAGCTTTAAACAGAGGAAAGGAATGAACTATTGTCAAGTACATAGGAAATATGGACTTACTATGGATAAAGAACTTAAGTGTATGAAATATATGAAGATGACATGAGCAAAGATTAAATGTGACATGTGCATAAATAATTAAATTATGTAACAGTGGAGGTTGAATGCAATGCACAATCTCAAGTCCAGTTTGATGAAATATATGAAAGTGACAAGTGCAGGGATTAAATGAGGGATGTGAAATGTAAAATCCAGTTTGACAGTCATCATCCTGTTTATGTGGCCATGGTCTGAGGATGCATGTGCTGTCAGGATGTGACAATGTCTCCTAACCCTGTGGAAAGGGAAAGGCATCTGTGCTGAAAGTACTCCAAGGAAGTACCATGCCTGGTCTCAGTACAGTGTTTAGGGAATCTGATGCCACTGACAGTGACCTAAAAGATACCATGACTGAGTTCTTCCTCGTACTGTATGGGCAGAGGAAGGCCAATAACGCTCGCTACCAGATCTACACATGGAGTAAAAGGCCACCTGAACTTAAAAAGCTTCATCAAACTGATGTCAATGTGATGCTACACATACTGCGTACTCATATCCTGGCAATGTTGTGGAGGGCTGCAGATCAGAGGGAGCCACTTGCAGAGGCCAGAGACATCACTAAATTTGGGTGGGAGGTTGCTAAAGGAGGGGCTGTCATGCCCGCTGTTTCCACCCAGGCAGTGGCTCCAGTTAATTTGCTTTGATGTCACCAGCTGCAGCTGCAGTTGCAACACATTGAAGGCCTGCTGCCAAAAAAACTACCATGAGCAAGTCTCAGTTGCACTGACTATTTCAAGTGTGAAGGAGGTGAGATCCGCTGCAACCCATTCACAATACATGAAGACGAAAACAAAGTTATTAATCTTATTCATGGTTATGGTGATACGTGCATGATAATGAGGCTAGTAATGTTTTCTAATATTTTATATGCAACTGTGAAGTACTTTACCATTAAAATAAACTTACTCTGGGAAGTCTGTGGCGATTTTTGATTTTTTTCCTTTATTTTTCCGGATAATGAGCTAATGTGCTAATTACACAAATTGCCCAACATGCAACTCTTAGCAACCAAGTTGAATTTCATCCACATCCCCAGTCATATTGTGCACCTATTTAATATATGCCAAAAAAAAAAATCCATTTCTTTGTATTCTTATGTCAGAATCCAGTCATGTTTTCTTCCTGCAAAACAAAATATGAGGTGTGCTTACATAGGCTTGAACCAACCAATTTCAACCAATCATGACATCCACATATCAAACAATCTTTTTAGCAGCACAGAGCTAAGACTGATTATGACACGCCCACTTTTCAACATTCAAATCAAACTCCTCCCAGTGTTATGTCCCGCCTGTCTATCCTGTTTCACTCGGAAAATACGTCATGACACAGAAGTTAGATATTCTCGGAATGCTGTTTCATCTGGACTTTGAATACTTTTTCTATATTGCCACTTTATAAGGTACACCTAGATAAAACTAATCTAGAATAATACAATAGCTCTGCAGTAAATCCCACATACTGTACATAAAGGTTATAATGTTCGGTTTTTATTTAATCCTTTTTAGAGAGATGATGATTTTTTTAGGTCATTTTGGAGGCTGCAGTATGTGGTGCTGTTGAACTGTATTGGGTTCTACTCAGAGGTGTTTCTAATATTTTACCCTAATTCATAAATGGGATGGACACAATGAACACCTGTATGTACAATGCAAACAGTATTATGATTGTCTATGCAGTCTTGTTCTTTAGATACAGAAAAAAACTTAACCAGCAAAGCAACAGTAACCAAGGGAGCAGGGCAGGAACAAGATTCAAATAAAGCCTTTAGAATGTTCATGCATGTTTTGACGTCCCCACATAGACTTTTAATGTCTGGCTTCAAAGGAAAACAAAAACACCTTCACACCTGTGATAGCAACTGTTACAAAAAACAACAGGCATCATCATCACATCATCAGAGTCATAACAAGTATTAATTAACAACATTGCTCTTAGTTTTTGGTTTGGATTCACTACATTATGTAACAAGAGAAGACCTGCAGATATGTCGAGGAAGAAGAAGGAGCTTAAAGCCCAAGGCTTCACCTTGAAGGCCACCATCAAGAACACCATGGTAGAGGGTCCCCCGGATGCAGGAGCTTTTCAGGAGCGCCCTTCCAAACCAACAACCTTTCGCTTGTTCTATGAGCGTGGAGAGTTCCCGATGGCACTGCAGCATAAACCTGGAGGCAACCGCATTGTATGGAGGATGGAGATTGAGAAACTGGACTACCACCACTACCTGCCTCTGTTCTTCGATGGCTTATGTGAGACCATACATCTGTATGAGTTCTTCGCCCGCCAGGGAGTCCATGACATGCTGGAACACGGAGGGCCCAAGATCCTGCCCGTCATCCCCCAGCTTATCATCCCCATCAGGACTGCCCTGAACACGAGGAACCCTCAGGTGATGACCACCACCCCGAAAGTCCTGCAGCATCTGGTGACGTCTGGAGACAAGGTGGGAGAGGCTCTGGTGCCATACTACAGACAGATCCTCCCCATTTTCAACATATTCAAAAACGTGAATATAAACTCTATAGATGGCATTGAATACAGCCAGCGGAAGAGAGAGAACATTGGTGACCTCATCCAGGAGACTCTGGAGCTGTTTGAGCGCCATGGAGGGAAGGACGCCTTCATAAACATCAAATACATGGTGCCCACCTATCAGTCCTGCATGACCAGCTGAGAGTCAGACTGATGAAGCACAGACTTGAGCACATATTGAATAAATGATTAAATGTTGCATTTAGGAACTGAGAACTTAATTATTAAATACAGAATGTTTTTGCATGTCACAATGTTGCTATTTCAGTGTACAAAGAAATCCATAGATCATGTTCTACTGTGTCCTAACAGGAAGTGAGTCTGACTATCGCATTGCATTAGATGCTCTCTGTCCATACTGAAGCCGTAAAATATGCACTTCTGTTATGTCATGTAAACAAACCATGTACCTATCAGCTGTGCACTCAAGATCACACTGGAGACGTAACCACTCAATTAAAAGATGGATGAGTACTTGCTATCCTATGTTTGTACTTATAAACAGAAAAAAACATGTTTTATATTATGATATTTGGATGTTTTTTACTGGAAATGACAAATGTGACCTGCCTAACTGGAGGGTAAGGCTAATCCCACCTTAACCCGGGCTGCCCCCAAGACCACCTACTCTATACAGGTCAACACACAGATAAGTGTAAAGGATTAAACAGAGACGTGGCTTTGAGTCCAATTGTATCAAAATTTATTTAAAAAGATCAATTTATAAAAATGACAGTGGCGTTGTAATACAACCAGAGATCAATTTATTACTATAATAAAGTTAATATCTGCCAAGTAGGTATTTAAGAGTTAAAATGCCTCACACACCTGCACAATCATGCTGTGTCTGTGCATATAATAAAAAAATATATATTCAAAATACTCCTCACTCTAAAGGAAAACAAAAAAAAAAACCATATGATTAACAAGCCAGGCTGACTGGTACAGGATAACCGCTTTTTCCCACGATTATATCACCATGTGCCTTCACAGCACCGCCACCACTGCAAACACACACGCACACACACACCAAACTAACACCCCTAGGTGCCGTGTAATACTTATCTGCATGCAGGTGCACAACAACCCATACGGCGTGAGCCCCCACACAGTACAGCCTGGGTATCTGAAGCTAAATAAAGGGGCACAGAGACAGCATTAATACACCTGACGAGGTCCTTCAGGTGCAGTGGGTTCGTCAGATAACACAAGGTGACCAATCCTACAATCAGTCAAAATTTACTAAACCGAAAGAGGCCAAAACAACACTAAATATAACTAAACAAAAGAAACCAAGAAAAGAGAAAAGATAATAAAAAAACAAAAAAAAACTATAGGCAAAACAGTAGCAAACTATCCTCTACCATAATAACACCAGCCAATTATGGCGCAGCTCAACTGCTCCTCCGCACTGGACCCCTCTACAAGTGAAATCTGTCTCCCACGGATCTGGGTGTTCAAAAGCTGGGGTTGTCTGCACCTCGAACAGAAAGACCGAACTCCCTGTCTGCCAGCTGATCACCGGGGACTATAGCACTCTACCGCACGCGACGGGAAAACACTTCTCTGTGTGTGTGTATTCAATGAGTATTTATAATGTGCCCGGATGGTAATTGAATGGGACCTGATTGCGCTGATGGCATTTCCTTTATATGGAAAGTAACATACTAAAAAAAAGGGGAAGTGACATAAGTGGCTGTGACCAGCCAGGTAAAAGTGACTACGCGGGGCTAGGCAGGTAAAAGTGAGGTGAAGGCGAGACTAACCCCTCTACACATACAATATAGTCAACAGCAAGTAGGTTGTTATTAGAGATGGTCATTTAGCTTGAAGGCTACTCCAGCTCCTCATTTCAACTAAATGATCAGTCTTTCCTCGTCCATGCCACTGTGTCCTACAGCGCTTTCAACGCAAGCAACAGGAGGTAAATAGAAACAGGATGACAAAAGTTCAGCTGAAAAAGGCGCCTTGACTCTTAATATCTAAACAGTTGTATAAATTCAGTACTGTAAGTTACAAGCAAGTTTTTTTTTTTTCAGCACAACATGGTCTATTTAAATACATATGCTGCAGTGATATCACATGACAAACATAATAAGTTATAAGACCAAGAAGGAATCAATTTTTCACAAAAAACAACTATGTGCAGATGATTACTATTTTCACATTTGTAGCCCAAGGCCTTTGGTAAAAAACAAAATAAATAAATAAATCAAATCTGTATTCATAAAGTCTCTATTACACAGAAAAACAAAACAATTCAAAACACACCAAGAAAAGAATATGGACAGTTTTTATGTTTTTTTATTAATATGGAAATCGGCCTGCCATGCCACCTCCAACAATTTCTCTTTACTAATAAAATGTTTGCAAACAGAATAAAACAGAACAAAAACACATTTCGATATATGCGTAATGTGCACATGCTCAAATGATCAAAGTGCGCATGGAGGTAGGAACATAGCTCAAAACACTTTTTCTTGACACATTACTTACTCTCTGAAGGTTGCTTCTTTGTTGCAGTAGGTTTATAAATGCTCAGGACACATCCTGCTTGATCCTTGTCCTGCAGCCATCTGATTTTTGAGGTTTTCTGACATCACAAGACTGGACATTGCTGTTCTTTAACCCTTAAATCTTAAACAAGATAATCACTGATAAACTCCATAACCGTTTCAACCCAGGCATTCAAAATAGACCATCACAACAATCACAATCACAACAATCACACTTTTCAGGGCCTGCTGCAGAGAGTCTGATGACCAACAAGCTCAGCTTTGGTCTCATCAGAACATAGATCCTTCTTCTAGATGAGTCTTCTGCTAAACTGTAGCCAAGATGTCATGTGAGTTTTTTTAATGAGTAGCTTTCTCTTCGTGACTCTCACATAATGCTGCAATTGATGAAGCAACCATCCAGAGAATTAAACCAACAGTCAGTCAGCTTGGAATTCCTTCCGTTATCACAGGTCTCTTGGTGTCCTCACTCACTCATCTCCTTCTGACATGCTCACTCAGTTTTTGAGGACAGACTGCTGTCAGCAGATTTACAGCTGTGCCGTACTTTTTCCATTTCCTGACAATTGATTTAACTGCACTCCAACGGGTGTTTACTGACTTGGAAATGTTTTTGTATCCACCTTCTGACTTGTGGAGTTGCTTGGAGTGTTTCTTTGTCTTTATGGATTTGCCACAACTCACTAAGCGTTAGACCTTCCATATATAGGTGTATTTATAATACAATTAACTGAAACATCTTAACTAAACACAGGTGATTTCCATTTAACTAATTATGTGACTTCTAAACCAATATGCTGCATGATGATTTAGGATTATGCATACATGTATTTTATATTTGTAATGAATCTAAATCACTTTGTAGGTATGTTGACATCACTGTTTACTGTGCTGCAGCCAAGCAGCTAATTAGCTACCTAAAACTGATGTTAGCAGGTAGCAGGCAGCTGTCTGGCTCACTGTGACATCTGCCTATGATGGAACACGTTACTGTTTTATGCAAAGATTTGACTGGCTGTATGGCTAAAGTGTGTGAAAGCTACTTTGATTCAGTGTTGCAAAACAAAAAAACATGAAAACCTGAATACTTCTTTATAGGCACTGTAGATGCCACAAGCTAACATGTTTTAAAGCCTGTAATGTTTAAATAAGAAAAAAACCCACTCATATCTTTATGCCTTTCAAATTGTTTTTACTATGGCATCTGTCAGACTCAAGTCAGTCTGAATTGCCCAATTGAATGTAAATTTGAATAAGTCAGTGAATTAACTTAGGTTGAGAATTTTGTCAAAATTCATCAACCAATCAATTCTCCTGAGAGAGTGTCATTGTGCCCTTTTCCACAAAGAAAAATAACTGAAGCATATAGTAAAGAGCAAAGAGAACCCACAGCGTGACTGAGCTGTAGTCCTCTCACTGCTGAAGCAGAGTGCAGTCGTTCGCTGACCTTGCCCTTTAAGCAGACAACATTCTAATCTGAGCAGGTACAATTCTCCAGGGATCTCCAGGAACCTCTGCCACCTCCTCTCCCCCAGGAAGGAATATCAATCTGGGCCGCAGCCTGGAGTGAGAGGGTGAGGTTGTGGATAAAGAGACAATGATGTTTTATTGTAGATGGGGCTGGATCAGCATGTAGACCTGGGGATTACTGCCATATTTAAGCCTTGCAGCTGTGGCTGTTTTTTATTCTTTCTTTCTTTTTTTTTTGTCCGTCTGTGTTGAAAAGAGCCAGATTGAGTTTATGAAGAAAGAGAGAAAGACAGTTGACCAACACTGGATTTGGCATTTATGATTACAGTTACCATTATAATTACTAGGGCTGTAAAGGCATATCATGGCAAATACTTTTTGACACATAAATGTTACAATACGTATTGACTTGAAAGCAAAGCTCTGTTTTCTCTCAAAGTCATGACACTAGTGTCACTACAAGACAACAAGCAAGGCACTTAAGATAAAAGTGAATTTTCAGCTCAATTCCAGTAGCTGGATTTGTTTTTTTCTTTTCACCACATGTCAATGAACTGACATTTCACAGCAAGCAGCAGCTCTGTGACACTTTGAAAAATAACAACTCCAGTTTGTCTTATCTTTCATCAGATTCTGCTTTCTGCTTCTGTCTCTGTACAGTAAAACAGTCCTTAATGTTTATTTGTGGAGTCAATGCAACTGAACAGCAGCGCTGACATCATCTGCTGCAGAATGTCCAAAGAAGTGTATAAATGTGTTCTTAACCTTAATGAGGACATTCTTTTTTGAGAATTTTTATTTTTCAGGATATAAAGATCTAATTGTGAAAGTTTACTGTTTCTAAATCTACAAGAAAAAATATCACAAAGATAAAAAGGTAACTGAAAAACCAAAATTGTAATCAAACTAATTAAACCAAATCAGGAGCTGACTATTTGAGCTAGCTAGACAAGTTTGAGCTAAAGGGCTCCTGTAGCTAGGTGCACTTTGCATACTGGGAAATTAACAGTTGCTAGCAACTAGACAGATAATTAATTGAGGTCCGACCTGGTCTAGCACAACAAAGAACACTGTATTTGGCCAGAGGACCTTCTTCCTGTGTTTCTGTTCTTGCTCCCACCCCAGACACATCTAACCGTAGCAGAGTGAACATTGGCACGTAGCGTGTAGTGATGCATTTTGATTTGCTCAGATTTTTCTCTGTGTGAACAGAAAACGCACTGAGTTTACCAACTAGATTCTGACCAGAGCAAATCTGTTATAGGTTTGATAACACCCTTTGTTTGTGAGAACTAGGATGCCTCCAACATGTACTAAAGCAGTCTTGTGAACTCAAGTGGTGACCGCATATAATTAAGGAATAGAAAACGCCATCACGCAGATGCCATATTTTTCATGGAAAACAGCAAATTTCCCCCAAAAGGTGCCATTTACAGCCAGGTAAAGATAACAAACAACACCTTTTACCTTGCTATGCTGTAAAGTAACACTACCAACATGCCAGTATGGTTTGAATGATCATAGTTGCTCACAGCTCAGGTCAGTGCAAGTATGACCAGCCCAACCAATACATGACATTATTGTAGGCTTTAAAGAAGTGCTTCTGTACTAACTTCTGTTCTTATTTCACTAACAGCACATTGAAGTGTGCTATACAAATAAATTCGCCTTGCCTAAAATTATTATGTGTTCAAATTACTCCAGTATCATGTTTCAGTTTTTCAGAGTGGTCAATCTCAACTGATCGATCTATAGAAAAATACATTCAGTTGACATTATGACAGTATCATGTCAACAGGCCATATGCAAGGACAAGGTGTGTGTGTGTGTGTGTGTGTGTGTGTGTGTGTGTTTGTGAGAGTATAGGGTGGAGTCATTTGACAACTCTTGCAAAATAGTACTATTAATGGACTCTGGGTCTACAAAAAGTCACTGAGACTTCAAAATCACCAGAGTGGAGGTGACTTCCCCACAGTTTTATTCACCACTACATCAATGGTCACATTACATCAGGTCATATATGACACACCTGCTCCCATCTGCATCTTTATTTACAACTCCTGAACATGAGACAGCTGGAATGGCACTCCATTAAATGTGCACCCTCCATGTTGTAATCAAAGATTTCCTGGGCAGTAACGATTGGATGAGAAGTGTTGAGGAAAATGTCAACTCTTGACGACCCCAGCCTCAAGACAAGTCTCATTTATTTTATAGATTATTTTTATAGCTTGTCTGCCTCACCTGACAGCCTTGTTGGGAGCATGACGGGATACATGGGAATGAGGAAGAGCGTGGGGATGAAATGTGACAAACCCCAGGGGCTGGATTTGATTCTCTGCTCTTGTCACCATGAGTAGAAGCGAGTGATGGAGAGAGAGAGAGGCAAGACAGGAAGGAGGTTAAGATAAACTTATAGATGAAATGGAAGGAACATGTAGCTGGCAAGATGCCTGGATGGGACTGAAAAGCAGACAGCATGTCACCAAGTGTCCATCTTAAAAGCATCAATGCTACTGTAAGTTGCATTGAAAGGATTTTGTATGAACTGTGTGTGGAGCAGATTTTTTATTTGAAGAAAATAAAAAGTGTCCTCTCTGCTACATATCACACGTCTCTCTTCCTCTCTGCATGACTGACCCATGAGCAGCCGCAGTGTTTGAATGGCACCGTTTGTCATGATTACCTTCTTCTCAAGTCACTCAGTGCCATGCTTGACTTAGCATCAGAATGTTAAGTGCCCCTCGAGCAAACACACACATAAGCATGCACAAAATACAAGCACACACACTCGCTGATGCATGGAGATCTACAATATTTAAGCAGGAGCTAAGTGTGTAATGATACATGATATATTTTGACAAGATGTTAAAGTTGTAAATATACACTGATAAAATACCAGTGTGTCTGATTACTATGAAACAGATGTGTGTATTAAGGATAAGGATAGTGTAATTCTATATCTTCATTATTAACAAATCCCTGAGTCTCTGGCACAAGGCCCCCAACCTATTCACTCCCACTGCAAACATTTTTTTTTTTTTTAAGTATATAGTTTTATTTTTTTAGCAGAATAGTTGGGAAATATGCTTATTTGCTTTCTGGTGGAGAATTAAATAAGAAGATTGATACCACTCTCATATCAGTCCATTAAATATAAGGCTGCAGCCAGTTAGCTTAGCTTAGCTTAGCACAGATACTTGAATCAGGGGGAAACAGCTAGCCTGGTTCTGTCCAAAGGTAACAAAATCCATCTAGCAGCACCTCTAATTGTACCTTGTGTGTTGAATCTGTACAAAAAACAAAGCTACTTAACCCCAATATGAACCCAGTATATCAGTGTAACTCCAGTGGTGTGACTATTCATCTAACGTCTAGTAATCACTCTCCTTTGAGCTTCTGGTCTCCACAGAAGAAAAGTATCTTTGACTGCTAGATGGTTCACCAGCTATCACTAACTTTGTCTGTCTGCTGTTTAGTGTTGGGCAGGTAGTGTGCAGTGTACAGTTGATTTATCAAAGCATTTTTGTCGAAAATGATGAGAATGAACCAAAACAGTTAAATTGTGAAGCAATGAGAAAGAAAGCTTTAAGGGGAACTGCAGAGTTTGTCTATTACCGACCCCTCTCACATTACAAGTAATCATTTAATCCATTGTTAATATAAAAATACTAATTAGAGCATAATCTTAGAGGTGGCAGGTGAGAAAATTGTTAATTTTTGAAGGCGAAGTCAACCTATTTTGTTGCCTAGTTTGAAGGACTCGTTGTCAAACCAATGTGAGCAACCATGGAAGATTTACCCGTGGTTTTAAATTTGACCCTAACTGGCAAAATAAAAGCCACAAAGCTTCAAAACTGTCTTAAATTTCTTTAAATCTGTCCACATTTAATGAATACACAGCAAATAGCATTAATGCACTGATAAAAACATGTGTACTGTACACCTTGCCACTCCATATGATATGCCAATTTCCTCTGTGGCTTAATGAATTTTTATCTTCTCATTTTATTAATCTTTGTTGCTTTTAGTTTCCATCATGCTGCTTTTGTTGGCATTTAAGTTTGCTATATGTGGTCATATTGTTGTTTTCTTTGTGGGTTGTGAGGGGGGTGGTTTGGTAAATAACTGGATTTATTTTTCCATGGAATATGATTAAACAAACACTAACTATAAATCTACCTCAGATACTTCAATTAATTTGTTTGTCTGATCTGTAAAAATCTAATCTAATCCATACACAAAACCATGAAGAGAATGGATAATATTCTAATCCTCTATGTCCAACACAATAACTCAAATCAAATGGCTGCTTATCTGCAAACCCTAAATCCCTTTTAAACCAGCCAACACTTATTCATTACAGCATGCCCAGCGCTGCTATGTTTATGTGTGTGGAGCATATTGCTGCAGAATGGTCCTCTGTAGACAATGTGCTTTGCCTTGCTGCTGCATTCATGAAGTGCCAGAGTGCAGTCTGAGAGACAGGAGTCACAGAATGATCATGGAGCTGCAGAGTAAAGCTTGCGTCTGTGTCAACATCAGACAGCTGAATGACCCCAAGGCCTTGTGGCAGGCTGAGACTGGCAATTCTGGCAAATGAGAGATGGGCCGGCCCACTTAGTGGACAGCAAGGCCACCACCAGCAATGGGATTGTGGAGAAAAAAACTGACTTGCCAGCTGGCCTGCTTGATGTTGGAACAGCTCATTGTCAATAGGCAGGTGCAGGAAGTGGTACCAACCTCCTCCTACCCCTTCAAGTGGACCCGTCCATCCATGTAATGTCAGAGGTCAAGCAGGAAATAATCAAATGAAATCAAGACAGAAAGAGCAGAGTTCAAATCAAAAATACAAATGAAACGGATAATGGTTCAAAAAAGCAAAAAGGTGGAGCAGAAAAAGTAAGAGAAAAAGGAAAAAAATCTTGAGGCTGATGCTGCAAAATGTTTTAAGTTAAGACATTTATTATTCAAAAATAATGCTGCCAATGCCACTCAAATTCTGCTAGCTGATGAAGAGAAGTAAAGAAGAGGAGAAGAGAAGGAAAGAGTCTGGACAAATGAGCAGCACGGTGATTCCAGTGGATAGCAGGAGCAAGGAGACGAGCGAAAGGTGCATGACAACCTCCCAGCAGGTGATACTGCTAACGTTAGCTCATGTACTGACAGTGTTAACAGTGGAGCTAGGCCAGAGGGGATTCATCATACTGAGCACAGCTTTTCAACTTTAAAATTCATCAAGAATAGATTACGAAGCACTATATCACAAGAGCATCTTGACAATTCATGCTTTTGGCTACGGAAAAAAAGGCATTCTTATGACTTTGGACACTGATGGAATAATTGACAGGATGGCAGAGAAGATGCGGTTCTATTCTATTCACTGCTTAAGGCCCGCTGTGCTATGCTGTTTTTTAAATGATGTCAAGGTGAGAGTGTTATTATGGCTCAGCTGATCATCACTCTGTGTCTTCTGCAATACGGTGCAGGCATGCTGCTTTTCACAGCCTAACAATAGCAGTGAATGAACATTTAAATAGTAAAAGTAGCATTAAATCCTGACTGTTGAGCCTGATGTGTAAATTGCAATTTCAGACCGTCATTAAGCTAGGCCTTTAGGAAAGCTTTTGTCCAGTGTGAGAATTAAGTTTTGGCTGTTTTGTGTCATTATGACACTATTGCATTTTGTCACAGACTACATTCTTGAAATATGATTATGTCATATTTGTTTTATTTGTGAAGTTACAGAATGTAGCATAAGTTTGCTGAGAGTTGGGTATATCAATTGTCAAATGAATAAAATCCTAAGTGTGCCTCTTGGGGTGCCGACTTTTCCTCTGTTTCTTGGCTATATATTTATTACGTTATTTTATGAAACACTGTAAGTAAACCTGTTTTTAGGTTGCCAACATGGTATCTGTTGCTTAGCCCATATTTTATCAATGACTGGATATTGCTTTATGCAACTCATAAGTGTGTATGTTGGGGAAAAATGGGGCCAGTCCAGATGAAAATTGCCAGGGCTGAATTTTGTTGCCAGTTTGACCCTACCTTGGGGCATAAGCTATGGGGAAGTTCTGAGCATGTCCACTACCAAAAAAACCAAGC